>NC_056741.1:69016067-69091067 GCF_019279795.1 Protopterus annectens | reverse complement strand
TTCTGAGCATATCTGTGAGTTTCCACCCAGGTTCCTAACATAGCTGAAAAAGGCCTTATGATTGTCCTTTGAATCCATGGCAATTTTTCTCTCAAAATTGGCCTTAGTTGATTTTATGAGTGCTCGTATTTTTTTACTAATAATGATCAGGGGTGACTTCCCTTTTATGGATTTTGTTCTATCATGTAATAGCTTTCTCCTCTTATTGTAAAGTTTGTTAATGGCTGGGGTCCACCAGACTGGACGTTTGCCCTTTGTGGAAAGAGTCTTGGTTTTATTTGGGATTGCCTGATCCATGCAGTCCTGGAGGTGTTCATAGAAGGCATTTGTAAGGGCTTCCGCAGCTTGGGTTGTGGTTTCCTCTGACTCAGGGGCCTTGAAGGATACCACACCAGTCTTGAGTAGTGTGAAGTTTGCTTTAGAGAAGTTCTTCACTATGGTCTTTTTTGTTTGGGGTGGGGGCGGGATGTGGATTTCCAGTGAGATTAGTTTATGATCAGATCTCACCAATGAGGGATATACTTCCGGTGTGGAGCATTTTGTCCCCATGTTTGTGACAATGAGATCTAGTATATTTTCTCCTCTCGTGGGAACAGTGACTAGCTTTTCCATGGCATTTGAATTTATGAACTCCAGGAACCGTTGGGCTAGAAAGTTAGGGCTTGAGTAATGTTCCCAGTCTATATTCGGGTAGTTGAAGTCACCCAATATGATGGTGTTTGGAGATACATTTATACCCTCCAGTGTCTTCAGGAAGGCTGTGTGGGGTTCCTGAGTTTGAGAGGGTGGCCTGTAGCATGCTACAATTTGTAGAGCAGTTTTGCCTATGGTTAGTTGCACCTGGATGGTTTCCGAGCTTCATGCGTTGCCACCAACCTGGAGGTGTGAGTATCCTTTATGAATATGGATACACCCCCTCCTTTTGTGGAGTGGTCCGGGTTTTGGGGCCGGAACGCATGATATGAGGTAAAACCTAATAGTGCCAGGGTGCTCTCAGGAGCCTTGAACCAGGTTTCAGTTACAGCACAGACATCGATGTTCTCCATACTGAGAAGGGCCTCGAGTGCGTGCATTTTGAGATTTAGACTTCTGGCATTGAGCAGCATTACCCTCAATTTCTTCCCATTTTTGTTTTCTAGGGTGGTAGGTTTAGAATTTGAGCCTTGCCTAAAAAGGCACTATGGGGTGGCAAGAGCCTTAGCCAATATCCGGAATCCCAGGGTGACAGGTGCAAGCCGTCCCTTGAAGCAGCGTGGCTTGTCAAGCATGTCATCCCAGGCAGACAGACACTGGATCCCCTTTGAATGACACCAGACATTAAGCCAATTGTTAAAGCTGATCATCTTGTCTCTATATTGTGGCATCATTCTTGGTGAAGGAAGGATACTGCTCAGGGTTAGGGTCATACCTGCCTGGGCTACATAATCAGAGAGCTCCTCTATGTCTCTTTTCATGTAGTCCAGGGAGGTACGTCTCAGGTCGTTCACACCAGCATGGACAATGACTGTGTCATATTTGTACTTGCCGTGGAGTGACCCTGCTTGTGTTATGTGGCGGATTCTAGCGCCCGATAGGCAGCTTACTGTGACCCTCTCCTTGTTCAGCCTGGTGAGTGGGACGTCAGTGTGTCTGACTATGGAGTCACCTATGACAAGTATGTTTGGTGTTGTATTTGGCCTTAAGGGCTGTGACTGCTTTGCACACTGCTTTTGTGGTTTATGTGTTGCTTGTGGGGTGTCTTGAGGTAGCAGTTGTTTGGGTGTCTGCTTTGGAGGCCTCTGCTGTTTAGGTAAATTTTACTCAGAGCCTCCGAGTATGTCTTTGTGTGTTTATGTGTTTGATTCAGTGGAGTGGTAGCATTATGTGAGGCTGGTTTTGTGGTGTGTGTAGTTGCCTTCTCCTCCTGTCTGGTCTTGCCAGTCCTGAGTTGAGAGAGCTCAGCCTCCAGTTTGGCTAAATAGCTGCATCTCTCGCAAGTATTTGTGTTATGTGGGAGGAGGAGAGGGTTGTCTGTGTACATGAGGCAGTTATAACATTGCCTCAAGATTCCCAGATTCACCAGCTGGACCGGAGAGGAGATTGACAACTGACCTTTGGACATGCTAGAATAATATTGGGAAATCCTTAATTGAAAACAAGGGCCAGTGGGGAGTGAGGGTGTAGTGCTTTTAATTTTTAGTGCTGACTTATATAATTGCTTTAGTGAGCAAGTGCCAGGTAACTTGAGTGCAATGTGTTACAAGTAACTAAATGCAAAACGACAAACAGTAACTTTCTTTCAAGTGAAACAAGGAAATAAGTACAGTAAGCAATGCAGATATCACTAGTGATCCACAGAAGCTGAGAAGTTGCGTATTAGGTGGAATTAGCTTCCAGGGAAATAACAAGCAAACAAACAACAAGCATATAAACAAAGCTAGATTCAGTAGGCCTGGATCTAGTCTATGCTAGAGCAAACAAGGTGAACCAATTTCAGTAAGATACAGCTCAAATATTCAGGCACTATAAACCTTTAACCAGAAAATTCCCAGCTCAGAAGGGCAGAGTCCAGCCTCTTCTCCCACAAGAGTGCAGACCACGAACCTTCTTAATGTAAAATAACTGGCCTGAAGCCCAAGTGCCTAAACCAGAACTAATACACTTGGACACTGGGCTCTCAATCAGCAGTTCCCAACTTAGAAGGATGAAAGCTACCTGTCCTGCCACCACAGTGCTTGCCACAAACCTTCCTAATGTAAAACTGGTCTGAAGCCCAAGTGCTTAATCCAAAAGACTTGAATGATAGCTACACTTTAATCAAGTTACAACCAAGCAGTAATAAATACCATTGAATACTTTAGAGAATGTCTGGATTAGTGCTCAAGTTACACAAACAAAGCTAGATCCAGCAGGCCCGAATCCAGTCTATGCCACAGCAAACAAGGCGCACCAACTTCAGTAAGAAACAGTTCAGATATGCATGCACTATAAGCCTTTAACCAGAAATTCCCAGCTCAGAAGGGCAGAGTCCAGCCTCTCCTCCCACAAGAGTGCAGACCACGAACCCTCTTAATGTAAAATAACAGGCTTGAAAGCCCAAGTGCTTAAACCAGAATTAATACACTTTTAGAATAACAGACACTGAGCCCTCAATCAGCAGTTCTCAACCTAGAAGGATGTAAGCTACCTGTTCTGCCACAACAGTGCAGACCACAAACCCTCTCAGTGCAAAACAACTAACTGGTCCGAAGCCCAAGTGTTTAAACCAAAAGGCTTAGAATGAGTTACACCAAGCAGTAATAAATACAATTGAGTATTTTAAGATGATGAGATGATGATGATGATTTAAGATGATTTATCACCACTATTCTCTGCAGCAGTACAAAACATACTAGTGTTCATTATTTATCACCACTATTCTCTACAGCAGTACAAAACGTACTAGTGTTCATTATTTATCACCACTATTCTCTTCAGCAGTACAAAACGTGCTAACGTTCATTATTTATCACCACTATTCTCTGCAGCAGTACAAAACGTGCTAATGTTCATTATTTATCACCACTATTCTCTGCAGCAGTACAAAACGTGCTAACGTTCATTATTTATCACCACTATTCTCTGTAGCAGTACAAAACATACTAACGTTCATTATTTATCACCACTATTCTCTGCAGCAGTACAAAACGTGCTAACGTTCATTATTTATCACCACTATTCTCTGCAGCAGTACAAAACGTGCTAACGTTCATTATGTATCACCACTATTCTCTGCAGCAGTACAAAACATGCTAACGTTCATTATTTATCACCACTATTCTCTGCAGCAGTACAAAACGTGCTAACGTTCATTATTTATCACCACTATTCTCTGCAGCAGTACAAAACGTGCTAACATTCATTATTTATCACCACTATTCTCTGCAGCAGTACAAAACATACTAACGTTCATTATTTATCACCACTATTCTCTGCAGCAGTAGAAAACGTGCTAACGTTCATTATTTATCACCACTATTCTCTGCAGCAGTACAAAACGTGCTAACGTTCATTATTTATCACCACTATTCTCTGCAGCAGTACAAAACATACTAACATTCATTATTTATCAACACTATTCTCTGCAGCAGTACAAAACGTGCTAACGTTCATTATTTATCACCACTATTCTCTGCAGCAGTACAAAACGTGCTAACGTTCATTATTTATCACCACTATTCTCTGCAGCAGTACAAAACATACTAACGTTCATTATTTATCACCACTATTCTCTGCAGCAGTACAAAACGTACTAACGTTCATTATTTATCACCACTATTCTCTACAGCAGTACAAAACGTACTAACATTCATTATTTATCACCACTATTCTCTGCAGCAGTACAAAACGTACTAACGTTCATTATTTATCACCACTATTCTCTACAGCAGTACAAAACGTGCTAACGTTCATTATTTATCACCACTATTCTCTGCAGCAGTACAAAACGTACTAACGTTCATTATTTATCACCACTATTCTCTGCAGCAGTACAAAACGTACTAACGTTCATTATTTATCACCACTATTCTCTGCAGCAGTACAAAACGTGCTAACGTTCATTATTTATCACCACTATTCTCTGCAGCAGTACAAAACATACTAACGTTCATTATTTATCACCACTATTCTCTGCAGCAGTACAAAACGTACTAACATTCATTATTTATCACCGCTATTCTCTGCAGCAGTACAAAACATACTAACGTTCATTATTTATCACCACTATTCTCTGCAGCAGTACAAAACATACTAACGTTCATTATTTATCACCACTATTCTCTGCAGCAGTACAAAACATACTAACGTTCATTATTTATCACCACTATTCTCTGCAGCAGTACAAAACATACTAGTGTTCATTATTTATCACCACTATTCTCTGCAGCAGTACAAAACATACTAACGTTCATTATTTATCACCACTATTCTCTGCAGCAGTACAAAACGTACTAACGTTCATTATTTATCACCACGATTCTCTGCAGCAGTACAAAACATGCTAACGTTTATTATTTATCACCACTATTCTCTGCAGCAGTACAAAACATACTAACATTCGTTATTTATCACCACTATTCTCTGCAGCAGTACAAAACGTACTAATGTTCATTATTTATCACCACTATTCTCTGCAGCAGTACAAAACATACTAACGTTCATTATTTATCACCACTATTCTCTGCAGCAGTACAAAACATGCTAACGTTCATTATTTATCACCACTATTCTCTGCAGCAGTACAAAACATACTAACATTCGTTATTTATCACCACTATTCTCTGCAGCAGTACAAAACGTGCTAACGTTCATTATTTATCACCACTATTCTCTGCGGCAGTACAAAACGTGCTAACGTTCATTATTTATCACCACTATTCTCTGCAGCAGTACAAAACATACTAACGTTCATTATTCATCACCACTATTCTCTGCAGCAGTACAAAACATACTAACGTTCATTATTTATCACCACTATTCTCTGCAGCAGTACAAAACATACTAACGTTCATTATTTATCACCACTATTCTCTGCAGCAGTACAAAACATACTAACGTTCATTATTTATCACCACTATTCTCTGCAGCAGTACAAAACATACTAGTGTTCATTATTTATCACCACTATTCTCTGCAGCAGTACAAAACATACTAGCGTTCATTATTTATCACCACTATTCTCTGCAGCAGTACAAAACGTGCTAACGTTCATTATTTATCACCACTATTCTCTGCAGCAGTACAAAACGTACTAGCGTTCATTATTTATCACCACTATTCTCTGCAGCAGTACAAAACGTGCTAACGTTCATTATTTATCACCACTATTCTCTGCAGCAGTACAAAACGTACTAGTGTTCATTATTTATCACCACTATTCTCTGCAGCAGTACAAAACGTACTAGTGTTCATTATTTATCACCACTATTCTCTGCAGCAGTACAAAACGTGCTAACAGTCATTATTTATCACCACTATTCTCTACAGCAGTACAAAACGTGCTAACGTTCATTATTTATCACCCCTATTCTCTGCAGCAGTACAAAACGTACTAACGTTAATTATTTATCACCACTATTCTCTGCAGCAGTACAAAACATACTAACGTTAATTATTTATCACCACTATTCTCTGCAGCAGTACAAAACGTACTAACGTTAATTATTTATCACCACTATTCTCTGCAGCAGTACAAAACATACTAACGTTCATTATTTATCACCACTATTCTCTACAGCAGTACAAAAAGTGCTAACGTTCATTATTTATCACCACTATTCTCTGCAGCAGTACAAAACGTACTAACGTTCATTATTTATCACCACTATTCTCTGCAGCAGTACAAAACATACTAACATTCGTTATTTATCACCACTATTCTCTGCAGCAGTACAAAACGTGCTAACGTTCATTATTTATCACCACTATTCTCTACAGCAGTGCAGTATTTTATACTTCAACTTTTAATTCAGTTTACAGCAGTCAGAAACACAACGACATCCCTTAGTACAGCTTCAACAAGTCACAACAACACACAGACAGCAAGGAATAATTATGTTTCCTTCAGTTTACCATGGATGTTTGCGACGGCCAGTGTTGAGGGTGGTACTTCCAAATCTGGTTACTGCTGGCGAAAAGGCAATATCTGCAATGCCAGCCTGGTTCTACAGTTTGGGAGTTAAGAACATATGTCTTTATTTCTGTCTCTGCCTGTCTGTCTCTCTTGGAGTTTCCCAAAGTGCAGACCTTGCTGCTAATGGCATGGAATTTCTTACTTGCTTTTACACTAACAGCAACATTGATTTGTCCTTACCACCCTGTTGGGTTGATGCAGTGGCATGCACTGTTGCACTAAAACACACCTGAATGGTAAGCTGCCTGCTGTAGGTTACCCTGAGACTGCTCTTCCTCTAATGAGACTCATGACTCATGTAGGCTATCCTGAGATCACTCTTCCTCAGGTGAGGCTCATGACACATGAGCAAAATTCTACATGTAAAAGAAACACCCCCAGGCCTATATTTACCCACTGCTGGGATATGGAAGTTAGCAGGATTCAGCATGTGTTCTGCAGTGGTTCAGTAGTTTATCAGGTGGGCAGATGGCAGTGTGGAGTTTGAAGATGAAGCTGGGACTGAGGTACGACCCAAACATTTAGTGTTCTAAATTCAGTCACTCAAGTTTTCATGGGTAAGGCGATACCTTTTTATCTTATGTTAATCCTGCTATCTCCTGCCTCTGGATATGAAGAAAGCACTTCCCTTGTACTATCACAGCCTGCCATTATGAGTTTGCTAATGAAGTGGGTACGGTACTAGTGGGTACAATGCTAGTGGGTACGACACTAGTGGGTATGATACTAGTGGGTACGATACTAGTGGGATACGATACTAGTGGATACGATACTAGTGGATATGATATTAGTGGGTATGATACTAGTGGGATACAATACTAGTGGATACGATACTAGTGGGTATGATACTAGTGGGTACAATACTAGTGGATACGATACTAGTGGGTACGATACTAGTGGGATACGATACTAGTGGATATGATACTAGTGGGTACGATACTAGTGGGTACGATACTAGTGGATACGATACTAGTGGGTACGATACTAGTGGGATACGATACTAGTGGATATGATACTAGTGGATATGATACTAGTGGGTACGATACCAGTGGATACGATACTAGTGGGATACTGCCAAAGCTGAGGGTAATGACATCCCTTCTGCATAGCAGTCTGAGCCATGAGCCAGAATGTGATCTGCATACTGAATTGTATGTAATTTCAATTATTTTCTGGCAGGTCAATGACAAACAGGAGAAACAATGATTTCATCACCATCTCCTAAAGACCCCTGGTCATATTCAACTTATTTACACCAGAAAAGGAATCTGCCACTAAACCAAAAATATTCCCACTTCAGATAAGAGTTCTTAAGCCTGTTATGCACAATATCTGCCCCAGCGAATGCTGTAATGTACTTAGGCAGATACTTGCTGCTAGAGTCAAATGCTGTAGCTATGCAAGTTACCTTACCTGTGTCCAGGTATAAGAAGGTGTCTGTCATTCAGATATTGAATGTATTCTTCCTGGAAACCAGCATCATCCAAAGCAAATTGGTCAATTTTTGTACTGTATGGCATTATACCAGAAGAGAAGGGAGAATCTTTTCTCACAGTACCAAACAAGTTCCTCATTACTTCAGTACCTGCATCTCTTGACTAGGCCCACAACAACATAGTGATTTAGTTATTCATTTTTATTTATTTGACATTTGTCAACTGGGTTAGCCTGACTGGGCAGATACCCTTTTTCAGCAGAGACCCAAGGAGAAAAGCTGTAATAGAAATTTTAAAATACAGTTTTAGACATATAGACGTACAAGAAATGTAGTTTTGTCTTATACATTGTTAGAAAAGAAGCATTGTACAAAACTTTTAGAGTACAAAAGATCACATACAATCAGGTTATAAATCATAACAATAATAAAGTAACAAACTTAGTAAAAATAAAAGACATTTCCACCATCGACGCTGATAGTCAGAAAAGTCATCGGAGTGAAATAAGACAGTAGATGTAAAGTAGTTTACAATTGGAAGGAGCCCTATTTGAGATATACTACAGAAGGCCTGCAGCAACCTGTAGAAGTCCTCTGTCTTTCCTGTGTAACTAGGATAAATCCAACTCAGACAGACTGCAGTGCTTTCCTCTGGAAAACAAGCTTCTCTTTCACCCACTCAGATAACCTTCCCCTTCAACAGAAACCCGCTGAGACTTGTCTCAGAATTCTGTCAATTAGTGGCAAAGAAAAGGGGCAATCTTGATATATACACACTAGAGCAGTGTTGTAAATCTGCATTTGCTGTTTGAGTTGGGTTATGAAGAGGACAGGTTCTTGTGTGAGGCTGATGTGACAATAGCTAGTCAAGACCCTTATGCCAGAAGTAGGACTCATTTGCTTTTGACTGTTCTACTGGCTGGTGAAAGGACATGAGAAGATGAAGACATGATAGAAGTGAATAGATTTTGATATAATCAGAGTTGTTGTAGATAAGTTTCTCAGATATTCTGCCAAGACTTGACATTATTGGACTTGGGCAGAAGTAATTTGCTTTTGCAGGGTTCTTTGTTTTAGGAATAGATGTATTATTGCTATTTTAATTGGTCGTGCATATAGATTTTACTGCAACATATGTTACAGACGTATTTAAGTTGTCAAATGGTACATATTTCGAATAGCAGCACAAAACATGAATAGAGGTCATCAGTCCTTAATGAGGCATCAGAGGGGGGTTCTTTTAAGAGGATTTCAAAATCGTTTGGTTTTATTTTGTTCAGACAGAAAAGGGAAGTGTTTAGGGTGACACATCTGTTTTGTTGGAATTAGATGTACATTAGGGAGGGTGCCAGGGAAAATACTTTTAGAAAGTCATGAAAGGTTAATGGTCCAGATAAAATGGAAGTAGTGTTTTTATTTATTAAATATTTATTTTTGTTTATTGTAGGTAGTCCTTTTTGAAGATTATTCAAGTTATGTGGTTTACTAAATTGCACAACTATTTTTTGATTGTTTTGAAGTGCTGTCTGGAAATATTAGAAGATATTGGCTTTGTATCATCTGGTTATTTTCTGTACTGAATTTCTAATCAACACAAACCTACCTCTGTTTTCTTTAGAGGTGAAAGATTTTATTGATTGCAGACTTTGTCCAGGGGGCTTATGCTCCTTGGTGAGTCATTGATTTTGAGGGGGGTTTATGAAGTCTGGAAATTTGAGGAAAGTGTTTTTTAAATAGAAAACAGTATTTCTGATGACTGTTGTTATGGCACTGCGGTCCCTTTCACATAGTAGAGGGATCGAGTTTGTTTGGCTGAGTTTATTACGAAGAGCATTGATTTCAGGGGAATTTTGAACAGCAGGTAATTAGGGAGGAAGGTATTTTTCATTAGCTATTTGCATGGTGAAGGTAATTGGACAGCAGTCACTAATAGAGACGATATACTGAGCTTTTGGAAATTTTGTGCTGACTGTTCTAGTCAGGCCTAGTACGGTACAATTAGCTACTACATAATTCAATCTTCTGGGTTCTTTTACTGGTTGAGTTAGGTCTGCTTTTGAAAGGATGTCAGAGGCATCTGAATTGTTTGGATTTAAGTTTGGTACTGAAGTCACTTATAATTATTATATGTTTTTGTTTTTTTCTGTTTGTATAATGTCAGTTAGTGGTCAGTTACATTTATTGTGATTTGTGGATGTGGGCAAGCTGTGTAACTACAACAATAAGGGTGTGGAGGTTTTCAGAATGTATAATTTATGCTTATCTTTGTGAGTTTCAGTTTATAGGCACATAACAGGAAGAGAGTACTTCCACTTTGGTTGCAGGTCTATCAATGAAGACATGAGAGTAGTCAAAGAAGTAACAGTTTAAGTTAGGTGTGTTAGGTTTTGCCCAATATTTGATTATTACTAGAATACCAGGTTTGTGATATGAAAGTAATGTGTGAAATTGCTTTATTTTGCTTAGCAGGTGTCAGTATTTAGCATGCAGTCTTAAATGGGTTGGATATATTGGTTATTTTATTATAGGTTCATAGGTAAGTACTAAGCTAGCTGCCCTTGTGGGCCATTTTAAACCTAGCCAGATTCTCCTTTTATGTTCACATGAACCTATCCCATTTGGTTATAGATTGGCTTTACCCACTCCATGGTCAATAATTATACATTACCCTAATAAGAATAACTGAGATCACACCATAGATAATTTTGAGGGGACCCATGTATGGGATAAAGCATTTAGGGGCTGCATCAGTCTGGTAGGACTAGAGTGAGTACTGCAGGAGTGCAGCTACTCCAGCACCTGCCATTAAACCTGCACTGTTTATCATAGGAATACCTGTTTGTGTACAAAAGAGATACAGGAGGGAGGTACACACAGGTTAAGGATATGGAGATTCCTTCACTGCAGCACCTAGTGTGACTGCTTCATTCTTACCAAATTAAGTCATGCCAGAGAAAATATAACTTTTTTCCTAGTAATTGCCTCATTTACAGTCAGTATGAGCAGTTCATCCATAATAAGCCATACCTCAGTGAGGAGCACTCAGGGCCATTGCAAATTCCTGAATGTGGGGACAGGAAAAGGTTCATCCTATAGATGGCCTGCAAATGAGTTTAGCAGAGTCTGCAGGTAGCCAGAGAAGTAAGAATAGACAAAAATGAAAATTATAGTAGGGTACTGACGTGAACCAGAATGTTATAAATTAAGGCTAATAATATCATTTAAATACTTTTTTAAAAAGATGTAGAATGACTGTCATGCTATAATATAAACAAGCATGTGTGTTTTATCTAGGGAAAATTGGCTAAGTGCCATTTCAGCTAAAATATTTCAGCGATGATGCAGAATTCCCTTTGTTTCCGAAGCTGTGTAACTGGGGAGTAGGTATATTTAAGTTTGGGGATGTTTCTTTTGAGGTTTGGTGATGTTTCAGCAAACTATGTTTACTGCATATATCATTCACCAAGTGTTATCAGTTTATTAACATGAATCTGTACAAACAACTTGATTTTGCAATAGAATCAACATTAAACTTCTAGACTGACATTACATAAGGCATCATATCAAACTACAAGAGTGGACTACTATTTAATTAGATCACGGATGAAATTCATCATGTTGTATCTTAGATCAGGCTGCATAAACGCAGACAGGACCAAAGTCCTGACATTAGGACAGACGACTGTGCTGTTGCACATATCCGGTGCCAGAAGTAAGTAAATGCACTGTCCTGTTGTACGCAACTACTCTAAGAACCTAAGTGTCTGCACTGTCCCACTATACACACCCCATGCCAGAACTGTGCAAATCTATGTGTATACCCCCATTGTACGCACTCAGTGCCACAACTGTGCAACTAGGTATATACCCCCAATGTACACACCCAGTGCCACAACCGTGCAACTAGATGTAAAACCCCAAAGTACACGAACAGTGCCAGAACTGGGTATCTATGTATATACCCCCAATGGACACATCCCATGCTAGAACTGTGTAACTGTGTAAATACCCACCATGCACACACAGTGTCAGAACTATATAACTATGTGTATACCTCCAAAGTACAAACCCAGTGCCATGTGTAACTATGTGTATACCCTCAATGTACACACCCCATGCCATGAGTAACTATGTATATACCCTCAATGTACACAACCAGTGCCAGAACTGTCTATGTGTATACCTCGAATGTACACATTCAGTGCTATGTGTAATTATGTGTATACTCCCAATTTACACACACAGTGCCAGAACTATGTAAAGATGTGTATACCCCCAATGTATACAACCCATGCCATGTGTAACTTTGTGTACACCACCACTGTACACACCCAGTGCCATGTTTAACTATTTGTATACCCCAATGTACACACCCATTGCCAGAACTGTGTAACTATGTGAATACTCTCAATGTACACACCCAGTGCATTGTGTAACTATATTTATGCCCTCAATGTACACACCCACTGCCAGATTTATGTGTATACCCTGAATGTACACACTCAGTGCCCTGTGTAACTGTGTGTCCATACCCAATGTACACAAATCGTGCCATATTTAACTATGTGTAAACCTCAAATGTACACACCCAGTGCCATGTGTATTTATGTGTATACTCCCAATGTACACACAGTGCTAGAACTGTGTAACTATGTGTATACCCCAATGTACACACCCACTTCAGAACTGTGTAACTATGTTTATACCCCCCACTGCATGTACCGTGTTTCAGACCTGAGTAACTATGTGTATACCCCATTGTACACATCCTGTGGCAGTACTGTGTAACTATGTGTATACCCCAATGTATACACCTGGTGCCAGAACTGTGTAAGTATTTGTATACCCCCCAATGTACACACCCAGTGCTATGTGTAACTATGTGTATACCCCCAATTTATACATCCCGTGCCATGTGTAGCAATGTATATACCCCCAATGTACACACCCAGTGCCAGAACTGTATAACTATGTGTATACCCCCAATGTACACACCCCGTGCCATGTGTAACTATGTGTATCTCCCAATGTACACACCCAGTGCTGTGTGTAAGTATATGTATACCCCCAATGTACGCAACCAGTGCCAGAACTGTGTAACTATGTGTATACCTCCATGTACACACCTAGTGCCAGAACTGTGTAAGCATGTACATACCCACAATGTACACACCCAGTGCCAGAACTGTATAACTATGTGTATACCCCCAATGTACACACCCCGTGCCATGTGTAACTATGTGTATCTCCCAATGTACACACCCAGTGCTGTGTGTAAGTATGTGTATACCCCCAATGTACACAACCAGTGCCAGAACTGTGTAACTATGTGTATACTTTCATGTACACACCTAGTGCCAGAACTGTGTAAGTATGTACATACCCGCAATGTACACACCCAGTGCCATGTGTAACTATGTGCATACCCCCAATGTACACACCCAGTGCCATGTGTAACTATGTGTATACCCCCAATGTACACAACCAGTACCAGAACTGTGTAACTATGTGTATACCTCCATGTACACACCCAGTGCCAGAACTGTGAAGGTATGTACATACCCACAATGTACACACCCAGTGCCACATGTAACTATGTGCATACCCCCAATGTACACACCCAGTGCCTTGTGTAACTATGTGTAAATATCTAATATACACGCCGTGTGCCATGTATAACTATGTGTATACCCCCAATGGACACACACCATGCCAGAACTGTGTAACTATGTGTAAACTCCCAATGTACACACCCAGTGCATTGTATAACTATGTGTATACCCTCAATGTACACACCCAGTTTCAGAACTGTGTAACTATGTTTATACCCCCAATGTACACACCCAGTGCCAGAACTATGTAATTATGTGGATACCTCAATGTACACATCCTGTGACAATACTGTGTAACTATGTGTATACCCCCAATATACACAGCCAGTGCCAGAACTGTGTAACTATGTGTATACCCCCCAATGTACACAACCAGTGCCATGTGTATGTATATAGCCCAATGTACACATCCAGTGCAAGAACTGTATAACTATATGTATACACCCACTATACACACCCCATGCCAGAACTGTGTAACTATGTGTAAATAACCAATGTACACACCAGTGCCAGAACTGTGTAAATATGTGTACACCCCCACTGTACACATCAGTCCCATGTGTAACTATGTGCATACTCTCAAACTACGCACCGCATTCCAGAACTGAGTAACTATGTGTAATTAGACAATGTATACACCCAGTGCCTGGTGTGTAACTATGTGTATACCCCCTCTGTGCACACCAGTGCAATGTGTAACTATGTGTATACCATCAATGTACACATCCCATGCCAGTACTGTGTAACTATGTGAATACCCCAATGTACACACCCAGTGCCAGAACTGTGTAAGTATGTCTATACCCTCACTGTACACATCAGTCCCATGTGTAACTATGTACATACTCTCAAAGTACACACCACATGCCAGAACTGGGTAACTGTGTAATTACCCAATATGCATACCCAGTGCCTGAAGTGTGTATCTATGCTTATATCCTCACTGTACACACCAGTGGAATGTGAAACTATGTGTATACCTTCAATATACACATCCCCTGCCAGAACTATGTAACTATGTGTATACCCCCAATGTACACACCCAGTGCGAGAATTGTGTAAGTATGTGTATATCCCTAATCAATATACCCAGTGCCAGAACTGTGTGATTATGTATATACCCCAATGTACACATCCAGTGCCGTGCGTAACTATGTGTATACCCTCAATGTTCACACTTAGTACTAGAACTAACTATATATATCCCCTCAATGTACACACCAAGTGCCATGTGTAACTCTGTGTATACCCCCACTGTAACACACCCCATAGCAGAACTGAGCAACTAGATGTAAACACCCAATATACACACCCAGTGCCAGAACTGTGTGACTATGTGTATACTCCCAGTATACGCACCCAGTTCCAAAACTATGCAACTATGTGTATACCCCCAAAGCACACACCCAGTGCCATGTGTAAATATGTGTACACCTCCAATGCACACACCCCATGCCAGAACTGTGTAACTATGAGTATACCCCAATGCACAGATCCGGTGCCAGAATTGTACATATGTGTACTGTCTCACTCTACACACTCAGTACAAGAACTTTAAGTATGTGTGCTGTCCCACTGTACACACTCAGTTCCAGAACTGTGTAACTATGTGCATACTGCCAGTGTACACACCCAGTGCCATAACTGTATGCATGTGTACTGCACCACTATACACATTTAGTATAACAACTTTAAGTATGTATGCTGTCCCTCTGTACACACCCAGTGCTAGAACTGTGCAATTATGTGCACAGTGCCAATGTACGCACCCAGTGCCATAACTATACATATGTGTACTGCCCCACTATACACACGCAGTACAAAAACATTAAGTATGTGCGTTGTCCCAGTGTACATAGCCAGTGCTAGAATTTTGAATATCTGCACTGTCCCACTATAAACACTCTCTGGCTGAACTCTCTAACTATGTGTATACTTCAAATGTACACATCCAGTTCCAAGAATGTGTAGCTATGTGTGCTCTCCCAGTGGATACACCCAGTGTCAGAACTGTAGGTATGTGCACTGTCCCACTGTACACAATCATTGCTGGAAGTACCCATTATCAGACCTGTAATCTTATGCACTATCTAGTAAATATACCCAGTGTCAGACCTATAAGAATATATGTTGTACAGTGAAGATATCCACTGTCAAACCTGCAAGCATATACAGTGTCCCAGTGCCCATTCCCAGTGCTAGGACTGTAACATGTGTACTGTTCAAGTGCATATTCACAGTGCCAGAACTATAACTAGGTGTACTGTCTCAGTGTATGTATGTAGGGCCAGACCTTTAACTATGTGTACTGTCCAAGTACACAAGCATAGTGCTACAATTATAACAGCATGAAGTGACACAGTGTACATACACATTCCTGAACTACAGCTTTGTGTACTACTTCAGTGTACATCCCAAATAGAAGAACTCTAACAATATGCTTTGTCTCAGTGTACAAATGCAGTGTCAGTACTGTCACTATGGGTATTGTCCCCGTGTATGTAGGCAGTGCTAGAACTGTAATTGTGTGCACTGTCCCAAATTACATAGACGTCTAACTGTAGACACTGCCACAGTGTACATTCCCAATGCCACAACTATAACCATGTGCCCTGTCTCAGTGTACATCTCCTATTCCAAAATTGTAACTGCATGTACTGCACCAGTGCACATACACAGTCTCAGAACTGTAACTGCATGTGCTGTCCCAGTGTATATATATATATATATATATATATATATATATATATATATATATACATACACAGTGTCACAACTGTAATTATGTGTACTGTCCAAGTGTATAGACAGAGCCAGAACTGTAACTATGTGCACTATCCCAGTGTACATAAACAGTGCTAGAACTGTAACTACATGCATTGTCCCAGTGTATATACACAATGCCAAAAGTGTAATCGTGCACTATCACAGTGTATATTCATAGCATAAGAACTGTAACTATGTGCACAGTCCCAGTTGTCCCATTTTATATACACAGTGCTAGAACTGTAAATACATGCATTGTCCCAGAGTATATTTGTACACTGCCCCAGTATATTTACACAATGCTAGAATTTTAATTACATGCTCTGCTCCAGTCTATATAAACAGTGCTAGAATGGTAACTACATGCACTGTCCCAGTGTATATACACAGTGCCAGAATTGTAACCATGTGTACTGTCCCACTGTATATTTACAATACAACTGCACCAACATATATATATATATATATATATATATATATATATATATATATATATATATATATATACATACATACAGACGCACACACAGTGCTATCTGTAATCATGTGTAGTGTTTTAGTGTATATACACAGTGCCAAAACTGTAACTACATGCACTATCCCAGTATATATGCACAGTGCCAGAACTGTAACCATGTGTACGGTTCAGTTGTATATACATAGTGCTAGATCTGTAACCAAGTGTGCTGTCCCAGTATATAAACACAGTGCAAGAACTTACTATGTGTTATGTCTCACTGTATATACACAGTGCCAAAACTGTAACCATGTGTATTGTCTCAGTGTATCTACAAAGTGCTAGATATATAACCATGTGTACTGTCTGAGTGTATGGTATATACACAGTACTAGAAATATAACCATATGTACTGTCCCAGTGTACAAACCAAGGTAGAAATGCAACCATGTGTGCTTTCTCATTGTATATACTCAGTGCTAGAACTGAAATCATGTGTACTCTCCAAGTGTATATACACAGCACTAGAACTATAACTGCATGCACTGTCCCTGTGTATAGCCACAGTGCTAGAACTGTAAGTACATGCACTGTCTCAGGGATTATATACAGTGCCAGAACTCTATGTGCACTCTCCCAGTGTACATACACAGTTCTAGAAATATAACCATGTGCACTGTCCCAGTGTATATACACAGTGTTAGAATTATAACCATGTGTTCTATCCCAGTGCTAGAACTTTCTCTGTACTATCCCTGTGTATATACACAGGGACAGAACTGTAATTGCACTTACTGTCCCAATGTATATATACTGTGCTAGAACTCTAGAACTGTGTCTGCAGTTACTGTCCCATTCTGTATACACAGTATCAGAACTGTAACTAAATGCAATATTCCAGTGTATATTCACAGACCATGTGTACTGTCCCAGTGTATATGCACAGTCCCAGAGCTGTAAGCTTGTATACTGTCTTAGTGTATATACACAGTGCTAGAACTGTAACTACATGCATTGTCCCAGTGCATAAAAACAGTGTTAGAACTGTACTTACATGCACTGTCACAGTGTATACGCACAATGGTAGAACTGTAAGTACATGCACTGTCCCAGTGTACATGCACAGTACACAGAACTCTAACGGAGACAGAACAAACTACATGCACTGTCTCAGTGTACTTATGCAGTGCCAGAACTCTCCCTATATATATATATATATATATATATATATATATATATATATATATATACATGGACAGAACTGTAACTACAAAGATTCTTGGCTGGGGTGCCTTCTTTGTGGAGTATGCCTGTCCTCCTTGCATTTGTGTTGGTTTCCTCTGGGTACTTCAGTTTCCTCCCACATTCCAAAGACATGCATCTGGAACATTTCTCCCCAGGCGTCTACTGAAAATGGGCTCTGTCCCAGTCAGATTTTCCCAGTAAACAAATGTTAAATAATTAAATAAAAATAAATTAACTGTAACTACATGCAGTGTCCCAATGTACATACTTAGTGCCAGAACTGTAATCATGTGTACTGTCCCAGCATATATACACAGTGTCAGAACTGGAATTACATGCACCCGTCCAGTGTATATACTCAATGGTACAACTGGAGCTACAGGCACTGTACCAGTGTACATACACAGTGCTATAACTATAATCATGTGCACTGTCCCGGTGTATATACACAGTGCCATAACTATAATCATGTGCACTGCCCCGGTGTATATACACAGTGCCATAACTATAATCATGTGCACTGCCCCGGTGTATATACACAGTGCCATAACTATAATCATGTGCACTGTCCCGGTGTATATACACAGTGCCATAACTATAATCATGTGCACTGCCCCGGTGTATATACACAGTGCCATAACTATAATCATGTGCACTGCCCCGGTGTACATACACAGTGCCATAACTATAATCATGTGCACTGTCCCGGTGTATATACACAGTGCCATAACTATAATCATGTGCACTGCCCCGGTGTATCTACACAGTGCCATAACTATAATCATGTGCACTGTACCAGTGTACATACACAGTGCCATAACTATAATCATGTGCACTGTACCAGTGTACATACACAGTGCCATAACTATAATCATGTGCACTGCCCCGGTGTATATACACAGTGCCATAACTATAATCATGTGCACTGCCCCGGTGTATATACACAGTGCCATAACTATAATCATGTGCACTGCCCGTGTATATACACAGTGCCATAACTATAATCATGTGCACTGTCCCGGTGTACATACACAGTGCCATAACTATAATCATGTGCACTGTACCAGTGTACATACACAGTGCCATAACTATAATCATGTGCACTGCCCCGGTGTATATACACAGTGCCATAACTATAATCATGTGCACTGCCCCGGTGTATATACACAGTGCCATAACTATAATCATGTGCACTGCCCCGGTGTATATACACAGTGCCATAACTATAATCATGTGCACAGCCCGTGTATATACACAGTGCCATAACTATAATCATGTGCACTGCCCCGTGTATATACACAGTGCCATAACTATAATCATGTGTACTGCCCCGGTGTATATACACAGTGCCATAACTATAATCATGTGCACTGTACCAGTGTACATACACAGTGCCATAACTATAATCATGTGCACTGTCCCGGTGTACATACACAGTGCCATAACTATAATCATGTGCACTGCCCGTGTATATACACAGTGCCATAACTATAATCATGTGCACTGCCCGGTGTATATACACAGTGCCATAACTATAATCATGTGCACTGCCCGGTGTATATACACAGTGCCATAACTATAATCATGTGCACTGCCCGTGTATATACACAGTGCCATAACTATAATCATGTGCACTGCCCCGGTGTATATACACAGTGCCATAACTATAATCATGTGCACTGCCCCGGTGTATATACACAGTGCCATAACTATAATCATGTGCACTGCCCCGGTGTATATACACAGTGCCATAACTATAATCATGTGCACTGCCTCGGTGTACATACACAGTGCCATAACTATAATCATGTGCACTGCCCCGGTGTATATACACAGTGCCATAACTATAATCATGTGCACTGCCCCGTGTATATACACAGTGCCATAACTATAATCATGTGCACTGCCCCGGTGTACATACACAGTGCCATAACTATAATCATGTGCACTGCCCCGGTGTACATACACAGTGCCATAACTATAATCATGTGCACTGCCCGTGTATATACACAGTGCCATAACTATAATCATGTGCACTGCCCCGGTGTATATACACAGTGCCATAACTATAATCATGTGCACTGCCCCGGTGTATATACACAGTGCCATAACTATAATCATGTGCACTGTCCCGTGTATATACACAGTGCCATAACTATAATCATGTGCACTGCCCGGTGTATATACACAGTGCCATAACTATAATCATGTGCACTGCCCCGTGTACATACACAGTGCCATAACTATAATCATGTGCACTGCCCCGTGTACATACACAGTGCCATAACTATAATCATGTGCACTGCCCGTGTATATACACAGTGCCATAACTATAATCATGTGCACTGCCCCGTGTACATACACAGTGCCATAACTATAATCATGTGCACTGCCCGATGTACATACACAGTGCCATAACTATAATCATGTGCACTGCCCGTGTATATACACAGTGCCATAACTATAATCATGTGCACTGCCCGGTGTATACACAGTGCCATAACTATAATCATGTGCACTGTACCGGTGTACATACACAGTGCCATAACTATAATCATGTGCACTGTCCCGTGTATACACAGTGCCATAACTATAATCATGTGCACTGCCCCGTGTATATACACAGTGCCATAACTATAATCATGTGCACTGTACCAGTGTACATACACAGTGCCATAACTATAATCATGTGCACTGTACCAGTGTACATACACAGTGCCATAACTATAATCATGTGCACTGCCCCGGTGTATATACACAGTGCCATAACTATAATCATGTGCACTGCCCCGGTGTATATACACAGTGCCATAACTATAATCATGTGCACTGCCCCGGTGTACATACACAGTGCCATAACTATAATCATGTGCACTGCCCCGGTGTACATACACAGTGCCATAACTATAATCATGTGCACTGCCCGTGTATATACACAGTGCCATAACTATAATCATGTGCACTGCCCGGTGTATATACACAGTGCCATAACTATAATCATGTGCACTGCCCCGGTGTATATACACAGTGCCATAACTATAATCATGTGCACTGCCCCGGTGTATATACACAGTGCCATAACTATAATCATGTGCACTGCCCCGGTGTATATACACAGTGCCATAACTATAATCATGTGCACTGCCCGTGTATATACACAGTGCCATAACTATAATCATGTGCACTGCCCCGGTGTATATACACAGTGCCATAACTATAATCATGTGCACTGCCCCGGTGTATATACACAGTGCCATAACTATAATCATGTGCACTGCCCGGTGTATATACACAGTGCCATAACTATAATCATGTGCACTGCCCGGTGTATATACACAGTGCCATAACTATAATCATGTGCACTGCCCCGGTGTATATACACAGTGCCATAACTATAATCATGTGCACTGCCCCGGTGTACATACACAGTGCCATAACTATAATCATGTGCACTGCCCCGGTGTATATACACAGTGCCATAACTATAATCATGTGCACTGTCCCGGTGTACATACACAGTGCCATAACTATAATCATGTGCACTGTCCCGGTGTATATACACAGTGCCATAACTATAATCATGTGCACTGCCCTGGTGTATATACACAGTGCTATAACTATAATCATGTGCACTGCCCCGGTGTATATACACAGTGCCATAACTATAATCATGTGCACTGTCGGTGTATATACACAGTGCCATAACTATAATCATGTGCACTGCCCCGGTGTATATACACAGTGCCATAACTATAATCATGTGCACTGTCCCGGTGTATATACACAGTGCCATAACTATAATCATGTGCACTGCCCCGGTGTATATACACAGTGCCATAACTATAATCATGTGCACTGTCCCGGTGTATATACACAGTGCCATAACTATAATCATGTGCACTGTCCCGGTGTATATACACAGTGCCATAACTATAATCATGTGCACTGCCCAGGTGTATATACACAGTGCCATAACTATAATCATGTGCACTGTACCAGTGTATATACACAGTGCCATAACTATAATCATGTGCACTGCCCCGGTGTACATACACAGTGCCATAACTATAATCATGTGCACTGCCCCGGTGTATATACACAGTGCCATAACTATAATCATGTGCACTGTCCCGGTGTATATACACAGTGCCATAACTATAATCATGTGCACTGCCCCGGTGTACATACACAGTGCCATAACTATAATCATGTGCACTGTACCAGTGTACATACACAGTGCAATAACTATAATCATGTGCACTGTCCCGGTGTACATACACAGTGCCATAACTATAATCATGTGCACTGCCCCGGTGTACATACACAGTGCCATAACTATAATCATGTGCACTGCTCCGGTGTATATACACAGTGCCATAACTATAATCATGTGCACTGTCCCGGTGTATATACACAGTGCCATAACTATAATCATGTGCACTGTCCCGGTGTATATACACAGTGCCATAACTATAATCATGTGCACTGCCCCGGTGTATATACACAGTGCCATAACTATAATCATGTGCACTGCCCCGGTGTATATACACAGTGCCATAACTATAATCATGTGCACTGTACCGGTGTATATACACAGTGCCATAACTATAATCATGTGCACTGCCCCGTGTATATACACAGTGCCATAACTATAATCATGTGCACTGCCCGGTGTATATACACAGTGCCATAACTATAATCATGTGCACTGTCCCGTGTATATACACAGTGCCATAACTATAATCATGTGCACTGTCCCGTGTATATACACAGTGCCATAACTATAATCATGTGCACTGCCCCGGTGTATATACACAGTGCCATAACTATAATCATGTGCACTGCCCCGGTGTATATACACAGTGCCATAACTATAATCATGTGCACTGTCCCGGTGTACATACACAGTGCCATAACTATAATCATGTGCACTGTACCAGTGTACATACACAGTGCCATAACTATAATCATGTGCACTGTCCCGGTGTACATACACAGTGCCATAACTATAATCATGTGCACTGCCCCGGTGTATATACACAGTGCCATAACTATAATCATGTGCACTGTCCCGGTGTATATACACAGTGCCATAACTATAATCATGTGCACTGCCCCGGTGTATATACACAGTGCCATAACTATAATCATGTGCACTGTCCCGGTGTATATACACAGTGCCATAACTATAATCATGTGCACTGCCCCGGTGTACATACACAGTGCCATAACTATAATCATGTGCACTGCCCCGGTGTATATACACAGTGCCATAACTATAATCATGTGCACTGCCCCGGTGTACATACACAGTGCCATAACTATAATCATGTGCACTGTCCCGGTGTATATACACAGTGCCATAACTATAATCATGTGCACTGCCCCGGTGTATATACACAGTGCCATAACTATAATCATGTGCACTGCCCGGTGTATATACACAGTGCCATAACTATAATCATGTGCACTGCCCGGTGTACATACACAGTGCCATAACTATAATCATGTGCACTGCCCCGTGTATATACACAGTGCCATAACTATAATCATGTGCACTGTCCCGGTGTATACACAGTGCCATAACTATAATCATGTGCACTGTCCCCGTGTACATACACAGTGCCATAACTATAATCATGTGCACTGCCCCGGTGTATATACACAGTGCCATAACTATAATCATGTGCACTGCCCCGGTGTACATACACAGTGCCATAACTATAATCATGTGCACTGCCCCGGTGTATATACACAGTGCCATAACTATAATCATGTGCACTGCCCCGGTGTACATACACAGTGCCATAACTATAATCATGTGCACTGTCCCGGTGTATATACACAGTGCCATAACTATAATCATGTGCACTGTCCCGGTGTATATACACAGTGCCATAACTATAATCATGTGCACTGCCCCGGTGTATATACACAGTGCCATAACTATAATCATGTGCACTGTCCCGGTGTATATACACAGTGCCATAACTATAATCATGTGCACTGTCCCGGTGTATATACACAGTGCCATAACTATAATCATGTGCACTGTCCCGGTGTATATACACAGTGCCATAACTATAATCATGTGCACTGTACCAGTGTACATACACAGTGCCATAACTATAATCATGTGCACTGTCCCGGTGTATATACACAGTGCCATAACTATAATCATGTGCACTGCCCCGGTGTATATACACAGTGCCATAACTATAATCATGTGCACTGCCCCGGTGTATATACACAGTGCCATAACTATAATCATGTGCACTGCCCCGGTGTATATACACAGTGCCATAACTATAATCATGTGCACTGCCCCGGTGTATATACACAGTGCCATAACTATAATCATGTGCACTGCCCCGGTGTATATACACAGTGCCATAACTATAATCATGTGCACTGTCCCGGTGTATATACACAGTGCCATAACTATAATCATGTGCACTGCCCCGGTGTACATACACAGTGCCATAACTATAATCATGTGCACTGTCCCGGTGTACATACACAGTGCCATAACTATAATCATGTGCACTGCCCCGGTGTACATACACAGTGCCATAACTATAATCATGTGCACTGCCCCGGTGTACATACACAGTGCCATAACTATAATCATGTGCACTGTACCAGTGTACATACACAGTGCCATAACTATAATCATGTGCACTGTACCAGTGTACATACACAGTGCCATAACTATAATCATGTGCACTGCCCCGGTGTATATACACAGTGCCATAACTATAATCATGTGCACTGCCCCGGTGTATATACACAGTGCCATAACTATAATCATGTGCACTGCCCCGGTGTATATACACAGTGCCATAACTATAATCATGTGCACTGTCCCGGTGTATATACACAGTGCCATAACTATAATCATGTGCACTGTACCAGTGTATATACACAGTGCCATAACTATAATCATGTGCACTGCCCCGGTGTATATACACAGTGCCATAACTATAATCATGTGCACTGTACCAGTGTACATACACAGTGCCATAACTATAATCATGTGCACTGTCCCGGTGTATATACACAGTGCCATAACTATAATCATGTGCACTGCCCCGGTGTACATACACAGTGCCATAACTATAATCATGTGCACTGCCCCGGTGTATATACACAGTGCCATAACTATAATCATGTGCACTGCCCCGGTGTACATACACAGTGCCATAACTATAATCATGTGCACTGCCCCGGTGTATACACAGTGCCATAACTATAATCATGTGCACTGCCCGGTGTACATACACAGTGCCATAACTATAATCATGTGCACTGCCCCTGTATATACACAGTGCCATAACTATAATCATGTGCACTGCCCCGGTGTATATACACAGTGCCATAACTATAATCATGTGCACTGTCCCGGTGTATATACACAGTGCCATAACTATAATCATGTGCACTGCCCCGGTGTATATACACAGTGCCATAACTATAATCATGTGCACTGCCCCGGTGTACATACACAGTATTAGAACTGTAAGCAAATGTACTGTCCACTATATATTCACAGTGCTACACGTGTGCTGTCCTAGTATATATACAGAGTTCCAGATGTGTAACCATGTGTACTGTCCAAGCGTAGACACAAAGTGCCAGAACTGTAACTACATGCACTGTCTCAGTGTATATACACAATACTAGAACTGTAACTGTGTGTACTGTCCCAGTTTATATACACAGATCTAGTAGCCTGATTGAATTGTACTGTTATGCTAAGCCTTTTGGTTTAAGCTCTTGGGCTCTAGACCAGTTGTTTTACATTAAGAAGGTTTGTGGTCTGCACTGCTGTGGCAGGACATGTAGCTTACATCCTTCTAAGTTGGGAGTTGCTGATTGAAGGCTCAGTGTCTGTTATTCTAAAAGTATATTAGTTCTGGTTAAAGCACTTGGGCTTCAGGCCACTTATTTTTTATTAAGAAGGTTTGTGGTCTGCACTCTTGTGGGAGGAGAGGCTAAATTCTACCCTTCTGAGCTGGGAATGTCTGGTTAAAGGCTTATTGTGCCTACTTATTTGAACTGTTTTTTTTTCTGAAATTGGTGCAACTTGTTTGCTGTAGCATAGACTAGATTCAGACATCCTGAATCTAGCTTTGTTTGTATAACTTGAGCACTAATCCAGGCCTTTTTTGGAGAAGGTTCCCCTGAACCCTAGTAGCAGGAGTGTGCAGTTAGAACTTGTCTGATTGAAGACTGCTGAAACAGGGCTTAGCTTTGAGCTTTTTTTACTGGTCAATTGGGTAATTTGTTTAAATCAGTTTGCTTGTTTTCTATTGTTATATAAAAAAAATACACTTCATGCATCGCTGCTTTGCTAGGGTTAATTTTTTTCCCGGCACCATAAAGTCTGCTATTTAAATTTTCCCTTAGAACCAGACATTTTTTAAATTTTAGCACTCAAATCTGTTTATTTGCGCTCAGCACTTGTTCAGAACTTGTTGTAAGCACTAAATAAGCTACAAATTACTACAGCACTCAACTTTCCTCACTTGTCTAGAGGAAAACAGTTTTTAGTACTTAATAAATAAGCACCTAAATCTATGAATCTATGAATCTATGAAAACCTATCCAGGCATGTCTAAGGGTCATCTCCCGGTGTTTTCTCCTGTCTATCTGATGAATCTGGGCATCTTGGGACAATGCAGCAATTGCCTCATGTACACAGACAACCATCTCCTCCTACCACCCAACACTACAACCTGTGAGAGATGCACTTATATAGCCAAACTGGAAGCAAAGCTCTCTTCACCCAAGACAGGATTAGACGGTCAAGAGGAGAAGGTAAACACTTGCACCACACCACACTCATCACATAGTCCCTCAAAACCTACACCACCAAAACAGACACATAGAAACAGAAAACACACACCTACATTCATGGAGGCTCTCAATAAAAATCTGCTCAAGCAACATAGACCTCCAAAGCAGAAACGCAAGCAACCTCCACCCCCAACACAACCCAAATGATACATAGCCCACAAACTCAGTGTGCCACTCAACCACAGCCCATAAGGCATAACAACGAACCCAACACTCTAGTCATAGGTGACTCTATAGTCAGGCACACTGATGGTCCACTCACCAGGCTAAAGAAGGAGAAAGTAACTGTCAGCTGCCTGTCGGGTGCCAGGATCCACCAGATAATGCACACACTCAGGTCACGCCACAAGTACAAATATGACTCTGTCATTGTCCATGTTGGTGTGAATGACCTGAGACGTACCTCCCTGGACTACATGAAAAGAGACAGGGAGGAATTTTCCAGTCTTGTAGCCCAGGCAAGTATTACCCTAGCCCTGAGTAGCATCCTGCCATCACCCAGAATGCAACCACAGTACAAGGACAAAATTATTGACTTCAACAATTGGCTAAGTTTCTGGTGTCATTCTAAGGGGATCCAGTATATGTCTGCCTTGGACGACATGATCGACAGACAACGATGCTTTGCCAGAGATGGCCTGCACCTGTCGCCCTTGGGATTCCGGATACTGGCTAAGGCTCTTGCCACCCCTATAGTGTCTTTTTTAGGCAAGGTTCAAATGACAAATTCACCACCGTAACAGGTAAAAGCAAGCACAATCTGAGGGTAATGCTACTCAATGCTAGAAGTCTAAACCTCAAAATGCATTCATTTGAGGCACTCCTTAAAATGGAGAACATTAACATGTGTGCAGTGACAGAGACCTGCTTCAAGGCTCCGGAGAGCACCCCTGCATTACCAGGCTATAATTCATACCACACCTTTCGGCCACCTAACCTGGGCCGAAATACTAAATGCTGAGGCGTGTCCATATTCATTAAGGATATCCACACATCCAGGCTAGTTGCTCAGCATAATGCATCTGAGATTATCCAAGTGCAACTAACTCTGGGCAAGACTGCAATCCAAATTGTAACTTGCTACAGATCCCCTACCATGCCCCAGGATTCCCACTCCTCATTTTTTGATACACTGGAAAATATTAGGGTACAACCCAACACCCTCATAATGGGTGATTTCAACTACCCCACCATTAACTGGGAAAACTACTCATGTACCAACACTTTTTCTCAACGTTTTCTGGAATTCATAAATTCCAATGCCTTGGATCAACTTATCCACACCCCCACCAGGGTCAGCAATATCCTAGACCTGGTCATTACCAACATGGGTGACCAGTGTTCCACACCAGAGGTCAATTCCTCACTGGTCATATCCGACCACAGGCTATTCACCCTAGACATCCACATTCCGCCCCCACCCCCCATTAGGGAAACCACCGTAAAAAATTTCTCCAAAGCCAACTTCACGCTTCTTAAGACAGACGTGGTAAACTTCATGACACCTATGCATACAGACAATAGATGTACGAATGCTGAATCCTACACAAATGCACTTTATAAGCACTTACATGAGTTCATGGATCATGCTATCCCTAACAGAACCAAGATGCTATCCTCCAAAAAAGGAAGCCAATCTGGTGGTCCCCTGCCATAAACAAACTCTACAACAGAAGAAAGAAACTGTTGCAAAAAAAGAGTAAAATCCCATGATTGGAGGAACTCCCTGGTCAACCTCAGTAAGAAGCTGAGATCCCTTATAAAATCCTCCAAAGCTAGTTATGAAAACAAAATCACTTCTTCAGATCTAAAGAAGTCTGTCCATAGAAACAGATGAAAAGCGCTTCACTAAATTTGTTTTTTTTTTGCTCAAAGCAGTTCCTCTGGATTTCCTTTTTTATATCAGTTTCATTTGAATATTTGTGAAAAGAGGAGCTCCATAGAAAAGAGAGAAGAGAGGGGAACAGGAAAGAAGCTAGAGCTAGTTTGGAAGAGGCATTGAGGAAGGTCTTGTGTTGATATAGCACGCCCAGTTTCTGGTGAGCTTTTCTGATGTTGTTATGAATATGCATGTCAAAAGTTAGGTGTTCATTTATTATAACACCCAGAAGTTTACTATGTGTGACAATCTCTATAGAAGTGTTGTCATGGGAGAGGATGGGGAAAGTGTCTTTGCTTATGGTGCAGGATTTCTTTGAGGTAAATAACACTAGTTTTGTTTTTGGGGATTTAATGCTAAATGGTTGTTAGCCATCCATGTTTCAGTGGAGATGAGGGCTGCTTGGGTAAGTTTTTGAAGTTCATGTGGGGAGTTGGCAGTACAGATGATAGTAGAGTCATCTGCATATTAGATGACAGTTGCTAGGGTGAGACTGGAATGGAAGTCATTGATGAAAATGCTGAAAAGTAGTGGGCCTAAGATGGACCCTTGGGGATCACCTGTGGGGGTGTTAAGGAAGGTTGAGAGGAAATCTAACCATTTTGCAGCTTGTTGCCTGTCTGAGAGGTAGTCGGAAAACCAGTTTAAAGTAGAGGGAGAGATACCTGTGTTGGATAGTTTTCTAAGAAGGAGTGGATGAGAGATAGTATCAAAGGCTTTGTTTTCTGGTGTTACAGGGCTGACTGATAGTGTCACAGAAGGAGGTAAGAGCTGTTGTGGTACTGTGCCCTGGTCTAAAGCCATGTTGGGTTGGAGATAGTATGTTGTTGTCAAGTAGGTAGCTGAGGAGCTGGCTGTGGATACATTTCTCGAGGATTTTTGAGATAGGGGATAGGATGGCAATGGGCCGAAAGTTGGAGATATCTATGTGTCCACCTTTATGGAGTGGGAGAATAAATGCTTTTTTCCAAATAGAAGAAATATAAGACTCTTGGATGGACCTATTAAGAATTATGCTGATGGGGTATGAAATGGAATTTGCTGCATTTTTTAGGAATTCTGGGGGGCAGACTGTCAGGGACATTTGTGTAAGGTTTCAATTTCAGAAGCATTTTCTTTACTATGGCTGTGGGAATAGGAGCTAGTGAGAAGTACGGAGAATGGGCAGGGGAGGTATTAGTGGCAGGTGGTTTGGGGTGGTTAGGTAGAGTTGGAGGAATGTCGGTAGTAAGATTAGCTATAACATCAGTAAAGTAAGTGTTGAAAAGTGTGGCGATTTCTATAGGGCTTTTTTCTGGGTCTGGACAGAGGTTAGTTTCTAATCCTAGGAGTTTGTTGACTGAGCTCCAGAAATGTTTAGGGTTAAGTTTGTGTCGATTTTGTAAAGTGTGATACTATTCTTTTTATCCTTAATGATTTGGCGCTTTACTTGGTTCCAGAGGTGTCTGTAGGTTATGAGGTCAGAGGGCTTTTTAATGATTTGGCGCTTTACTTGGTTGTGGAGGTGTCTGTAGGTTATGAGGTCAGAGGGCTTTTTAATGATTTGGCGCTTTACTTGGTTGTGGAGGTGTCTGTAGGTTATGAGGTCAGAGGGCTTTTTAATGATTTGGCGCTTTACTTGGTTGTGGAGGTATCTCTAGGTTATGAGGTCAGAAGGCTTTTTAATGATTTGGCGCTTTACTTGGTTGTGGAGGTGTCTGTAGGTTATGAGGTCAGAGGACTTTTCAATGATTTGGCGCTTTACATGGTTGTGGAGGTGTCTGTAGGTTATGAGGTCAGAGGGCTTTTTAATGATTTGGCGCTTTACTTGGTTGTGGAGGTGTCTGTAGGTTATGAGGTCAGAGGGCTTTTTAATGATTTGGCGCTTTACTTGGTTGTGGAGGTGTCTGTAGGTTATGAGGTCAGAGGGCTTTTTAATGATTTGGCGCTTTACTTGGTTGTGGAGGTGTCTGTAGGTTATGAGGTCAGAGGGCTTTTTAATGATTTGGCACTTTACTTGGTTCCGGAGGTGTCTGTAGGTTATGAGGTCAAAGGGCTTTTTAATGATTTGGCGCTTTACTTGGTTGTGGAGGTATCTGTAGGTTATGAGGTCAGAGGGCTTTTTAATGATTTGGCGCTTTACTTGGTTGTGGAGGTGTCTGTAGGTTATGAGGTCAGAGGGCTTTTTAATGATTTGGCGCTGTACTTGGTTGTGGAGGTATCTGTAGGTTATGAGGTCAGAGGGCTTTTTAATGATTTGGCACTTTACTTGGTTGGGGGGGTGTTTGTACATTATGAGGTCAGAGGGCTTTTTAATGATTTTTTTAGCTACTTGGTTGTGGCGGTATCTGTAGGTTATGAGGTCAAAGGACTTTTTAATGATTTGGCGCTTTACTTGGTTGTGGAGGTGTCTGTAGGTTATGAGTTCAAAGGGATTTTTAATGATTTGGTGCTTTACTTGGTTGTGGAGGTGTCTGTTGGTTATGAGGTCAGAGGGCTTTTAATGATTTGGCTACTTGGTTCCAGAGGTGTCTGTAGGTTATGAGGTCAGAGGGCTTTTAATGATTTGGCTTTACTTGGTTGTGGAGGTATCTGTAGGTTATGAGGTCAAAGGGCTTTTTAATGATTTGGCACTTTACTTGTTGTGGAGGTGTCTGTTGGTTATGAGGTCAGAGGGCTTTATAATGATGTGGCGCATTACTTAATACCAGAGGAATCTGTAGGTTATGTGGTCAGAGGGCTTTTGAACGATTTGGCGCTTTACATGGTTGTGGAGGTGTCTGTAGGTTATGAGGTCAGAGGGCTTTTTAATGATTTGGCACTTTACTTGGTTGTGGAGGTGTCTGTAGGTTATGAGGTCAGAGGGCTTTTTAATGATTTTACTTGGTTGTGGAGGTATCTCTAGGTTATGAGGTCAGAAGGCTTTTTAATGATTTGGCGCTTTACTTGGTTGTGGAGGTATCTGTAGGTTATAAGGTCAGAGGGCTTTTTAATGATTTGGCGCTTTACTTGGTTGTGGAGGTATCTGTAGGTTATGAGGTCAGAGGGCTTTTTAATGATTTGGCGCTTTACTTGGTTGTGGAGGTGTCTGTAGGTTATGAGGTCAGAGGGCTTTTTAATGATTTGGCGCTGTACTTGGTTGTGGAGGTATCTGTAGGTTATGAGGTCAGAGGGCTTTTTAATGATTTGGCGCTTTACTTGGTTGTGGAGGTGTCTGTAGATTATGAGGTCAGAGGGCTTTTTAATGATTTGGCGCTTTACTTGGTTGTGGCGGTATCTGTAGGTTATGAGGTCAAAGGACTTTTTAATGATTTGGCGCTTTACTTGGTTGTGGAGGTGTCTGTAGGTTATGAGTTCAAAGGGATTTTTAATGATTTGGTGCTTTACTTGGTTGTGGAGGTGTCTGTTGGTTATGAGGTCAGAGGGCTTTTTAATGATTTGGCGCTTTACTTGGTTCCAGAGGTGTCTGTAGGTTATGAGGTCAGAGGGCTTTTTAATGATTTGGCGCTTTACTTGGTTGTGGAGGTATCTGTAGGTTATGAGGTCAAAGGGCTTTTTAATGATTTGGCGCTTTACTTGGTTGTGGAGGTGTCTGTTGGTTATGAGGTCAGAGGGCTTTTTAATGATTTGGCGCTTTACTTAATTCCAGAGGTGTCTGTAGGTTATGAGGTCAGAGGGCTTTTTAATGATTTGGCGCTTTACATGGTTGTGGAGGTGTCTGTAGGTTATGAGGTCAGAGGGCTTTTTAATGATTTGGCACTTTACTTGGCTGTGGAGGTGTCTGTAGGTTATGAGGTCAGAGGGCTTTTTAATGATTTGGCGCTTTACTTGGTTGTGGAGGTATCTGTAGGTTTTGAGGTCAGAGGGCTTTTTAATGATTTGGCGCTTTACTTGGTTGTGGAGGTATCTGTAGGTTATGAGGTCAGAGGGCTTTTTAATGATTTGGCGCTTTACTTGGTTGTGGAGGTGTCTGTAGGTTATGAGGTCAGAGGGCTTTTTAATGATTTGGCGCTTTACTTGGTTGTGGAGGTATCTGTAGGTTATGAGGTCAGAGGGCTTTTTAATGATTTGGCGCTTTTCTTGGTTGTGGAGGTGTCTGTAGGTTATGAGGTCAGAGGGCTTTTTAATGATTTGGCGCTTTACTTGGTTGTGGAGGTGCCTGTAGGTTATGAGGTCAGAGGGCTTTTTAATGATTTGGTGCTTTACTTGGTTGTGGAGGTATCTGTAGGTTATGAGGTCAGAGGGCTTTTTAATGATTTGGCGCTTTACTTGGTTGTGGAGGTGTCTGTAGGTTATGAGGTCAGAGGGCTTTTTAATGATTTGGCGCTTTGCTTGGTTGTGGAGGTATCTGTAGGTTATGAGGTCAGAGGGCTTTTTAATGATTTGGCGCTTTACTTGGTTGTGGAGGTGTCTGTAGGTTATGAGGTCAGAGGGCTTTTTAATGATTTGGCGCTGTATTTGGTTGTGGAGGTATCTGTAGGTTATGAGGTCAAAGGGCTTTTTAATGATTTGGCGCTTTACTTGGTTGTGGAGGTGTCTGTTGGTTATGAGGTCAGAGGGCTTTTTAATGATTTGGCGCTTTACTTAATTCCAGTGGTGTCTGTAGGTTATGAGGTCAGAGGGCTTTTTAATGATTTGGCACTTTACTTGGTTGTGGAGGTGTCTGTAGGTTATGAGGTCAAAGGGCTTTTTAATGATTTGGCGCTTTACTTGGTTGTGGAGGTGTCTGTAGGTTATGAGGTCAGAGGGCTTTTTAATGATTTGGCGCTTTACTTGGTTGTGGAGGTGTCTGTAGGTTATGAGGTCAGAGGGCTTTTTAATGATTTGGCACTTTACTTGGTTGTGGAGGTGTCTGTAGGTTATGAGGTCAGAGGGCTTTTTAATGATTTGGCGCTTTACTTGGTTGTGGAGGTGTCTGTAGGTTATGAGGTCAGAGGGCTTTTTAATGATTTGGCGCTTTACTTGGTTGTGGAGGTGTCTGTAGGTTATGAGGTCAGAGGGCTTTTTAATGATTTGGCACTTTACTTGGTTCCGGAGGTGTCTGTAGGTTATGAGGTCAAAGGGCTTTTTAATGATTTGGCACTTTACTTGGTTGTGGAGGTGTCTGTAGGTTATGAGGTCAGAGGGCTTTTTAATGATTTGGCACTTTACTTGGTTGTGGAGGTGTCTGTAGGTTATGAGGTCAGAGGGCTTTTTAATGATTTGACACTTTACTTGGTTGTGGAGGTGTCTGTAGGTTATGAGGTCAGAGGGTTTTTTGTGCTTTTGCCAAGGCTTCCAGGCTTTGTCCCTGGTGTCCATGTTCAGTTTGGTAGCCCTAGTGACCCATGGGGCATGCATGGATTTTACGCAGGGTGCTAGGGTATTCAGAATATTAAGGAATGAGGAATTAAAATGTTGGACTGCGTAGTCTATGGGGAGTGTGTTTAGGGGTTCCCAATTAATGCATTGTAGGGTGTCATTAAAGGCTGTAGGAGAGAACTGTAATAAGTCTCTAGTATACTTGTATTGGTGTTTGTGAATTTCACTTGCAGTTTTGCGTATTACAAATGCTGGCAAGTGCTCACTTATGCTATTTGGGTAGGTTCCTGAAGTGACAATTTTATTGGGGACTGAGCCCATGATCCAATCTCGGATTGTACCTTGGCTGTTGCTTTTGTTGGGTCTAGTAATGTCATCAATTTGCTGTCTGTATTTATATAGATTGATGTTGGTGGGGAGGGAGTTGATGTTGTGAGAAATCTAGCCAATTTATATTAACATCACCCAGGATTATTGTTTCTGTAGTTATGTTGTTGGAACTCCAGGCTAGTATGTCCTCTAGTATGTAGATATTATTACCAGGGGGATGTATAGGACTATGATACATAGATTTTTATTGTCATTGATTTTTAGGAAGGCTATTAAGATTTCTGCAGTAGCAAAGTTGGTTATGTGTGAGTTGTAGGGGATCATATTGAAGTTGTTTGAGTAAATTAGTGGTACCCCACCACCTTTTTTTGGGGTTCATCCTTGCGTAGGTAGGCAAAGCCTGGAGGGAGAAATTCTGAGCTTTTGATATATAGTTTTAGCCATGTTTCTGTAGCGGCAATAATATCAGGTTTATTGTGTGTTATCCAGGCGTGAAAGTCAGGGATTTTATTTCTAATACTCTGCAGGTTAATAGTAGTTAAGTTTAGAGACTTATAGAGATGGTGTGGGTTGGGAGATGGGGAGGCAGGGCAGGACTGGGATGGATATCTCCACTTAAGATTAGTTTGGAGTATTTGACTAGGATGATAGTGGGCTCTTTTTTCTTGCTGGTTTTGTGGTAAAGGAAGGGGGTATAGTTTGTGAAAGTTTTGTCATTAGTGGCTAGCATATTATGTTTAAAGCAGGGTAGGGTTGTCTGTAGGGCATAGTATGGGAGACATGATAGAGAAGGTTTTGGTTATTGGTGTATGAATGGAGGTTGTAGATAAGGGAATGTACTGGATTGTGACAGATTGTAAGGAGGTGATATATCGTAAGAGGGTTAAGGGTAGTACGAGGAGGTAGGCTGTCAGGTTATATTTAACTGGCATTTTGGAGAGGTTTGCATAGTGGGAATTTAAATAGTAGTAATAGCTATAGGAAAAGAGGTATTAATCCTTATATATAAAGGTTAGTAAAGACAAGACCACTAACACATGATGCTATGTTTTCCTAAGTAATACATCACACCTTGAATTTTAGCATGAAACATAGTTAGAAAATGTTTAAGAAGTTGCTTGCCTATCACCTTGACCTTTGTTGCTTGATTTTTTGCTATGCAGTCACCAGATCACTTGCACCTTCTACTGAATGCAATATGTGCAGCCCCTCGGCAGTTGGCAAACATTCCTGGGAATACATTACACTTAAAACACTTCTACATGTACTTCCTGGCACATAAACGTAGGACTAATTCACATGGTCTTGATATAAAGTGAAGGTCTGAATCAAACAGCAAAGTGATATAAATGCTATATGTCCTGTCACAATACCTGAGGTACACCTGTAACATGTTACTGTGGAGTGTGCTGATTATAAGTTTAAAAAGACTGCAGGAACTTACAAGTATTTATTTAAAGCTTTTGATAATCCACTAGTATTTTTAATATTTTTAAATTAATTGACTTGTTAACAGTGCAAGTGACCTAGTTTTTCCCTGACTCTTTCCACCTTTGATTTAGCTCACAAGGGTAAGGGTAAACGCAATCTATTTATGAGCAATTTAATGTAATCAATCAATAAAAAATGTTTTTGAGATGTAGGAGAAAACCCATGCAGGCAGTGAGAGAATATGCAAAACTCTTCACAGACAGTGACTAGAGTCCAGGAGCTATGAGGCAGATACCTAATCAGTAAAGCATAATACTGCCCCAATAAATGTCCATAGAAATGTTAGGGTGCAACCCTAGGGCAACAAACATCGAAAGTGCATAGTGAACCACAATGCTATAGATCCATACACATTGTTGTGGTGATGCTGAGATTTGAACCCCGGTTCTCATATATGCAAAACATGCAGTCTACAGCTGAACTACATCCCTTTCCAGTTTTCCAGTTTATATAAGGTCATAATGTATAGATTTCATTTGAATAAAGACATCTTACAGAAGCTGTACTGCCTCAGACACAGCCTATGATGACAGAAGAAGAGGAGCCCACCCTAGAATAAGTAAGAACAGCACTAAGGAAAATGAAGTCAGGGAAAGCAGCGGGGTCAGATGAGGTCACAGCAGATATGATAAAGATGTTGGGCTGATAGGGGAGAAATGGCTGCTGAAAGTACTCATAGCAGTAAGGAGAGAAAGGCATATCCCAGATAACTGGAGAATAAGCATAGTAGTGCCAGTGTACAAGAAAAAGGGGACATCCACAAATGTGGGCAATACAGGGGGATCAAAACCCTGTCACATTGCATGAAAGTTCTGGAGAGAGTAATTGATAAATGGATACACAGAGCAGTAAAAAGTAAGATGGGAGATGAGCAGTTTGGATTCAGATCAGGATACAGCACAACTGACTCAATGTTTGCAGTGAGACAGATAGTCGAAAAGAATCTAGAGATGAGGAAAGAGTCCAACTGGGCATTTCTAGACTTGTAGAAAGAATATGACAAAGTTCTAAGAACGCAGATTTGGACAGACCTGCAGTGGTTGAAGTCCCAGAAAGAACTGTAAGAATTAGTACAGGTTATGTAAAATGACCCAATGACTCAAGTATGAACTGAAAACTGCACATCAAAATCAAGATAAAATATTCTGGAAGTTGAGGTATTGGTGGGGGGCAGTTCTTCAGGTAACTAAAGGCTTCAGTTATCCTTGTCTAACACCTCCTGTCTCCATACCTCTCAACTGTCCAGATTTTGGCAGAATGTTCAGATTTTTGCCTCATACTTTTGATCTGTTCCTCAAAGTCACTAAATAATGACATAAAATGTATGCCATTGCAAAACACTTTATTATAACAACTTTCTTTGTTAATAACAGCCATAATTAAAATCCATCCCTATTTTGGAACCTTTGCCCCCCCCAACCATTATTTTTAGCTCTGTCCAGATTTTTTTTTTCAAAGAGGTTGAGAGGTTTGGCTATCTGAATTTTGTTTAATTTGTACAATCAAACTAAAGTTAGCTTTAAAGTGTTACAGATATTTCTAAACTCCAGTGAGATAAGATGAATGTATGGCAGAAGAGAAGAGAAGACATGAGTTCCTTTGTAACACTGTGTATGTTGCTGATATGACTTGACATACGTAAGACCAGTACTGTACTGTACTGTGTAAATACTATGAAGAGATCAGAGACTCTTCAGACGTGGGGTGTAGCAGAACAACAGACATTATAGTTTACCATTATTGGGATTAGAACCTGACCTGTAATCAGGACTTCCCAATGTATGGTGTAAATTTTGGGCCAAGAGTGCATACAAAGAAGAGTTAGAAGAAGACTTGAGAATGTGGGGTAAAAATGAAATATAAGTGCCCTGGATAAGTTAAGTCTAGATACTTGTAAATAAAACCTGTAATTCCTTATCCCAGCAAAACAAAAACTGTTAAAAGAGTTCAAGAGAAATATATACCTAAATAACAGTATGATTCTGCCACGTCATTTTTATTTTCATGTTAAACATAATATATGTCTTCTAAATTCCACTCACATTACTTACAATAATGCTGAGAACTACATTCTAGGCCAAGTATTTTTATATTCATCTGAATCCATGGCAGTTGCATTTGGCTGCAGACTTCAGGGGCATAAACTGTTGTGTTCATAGTGTTGTTCTGGCTTGTTCTGGCTTCACACCCTTTGACCACAATGATTTTTGTGAAGTATATATGCAAGCTAAAAAACAAAAACAAACAAAAATAGTTTGACAGAATATAGTACTGGCATGTAATATATGATGTGAATGAATTAAGGGGACAGATGTGGGATTCTTTCACTTTGGAAAGTTAAATGACCACTGAGGCATGGTGCTATTGTTTTCAGCGGGACAGAATTTTAACATTGTTTGGGTTTCCAGCCTATCTGAAACCTCTTCTTTGTGCGTAGGAAAATGGTATAGAAATCTTGAATACCAACTGCCACTAAATGAAACAATTGTAAGTAACCTGCAAGGTACTAGTGAGTAAATGTATTTTCTGTTTGTGAATAGTTTAAATATTGGGGAGTCTGGGAAGCACTCTGGTGAGTACAGTTATTACTGAAAAGGTAGGAAATGCAGTGTAGAGCTATGTTAAATTTAAACCGTTGATTCAAAGAGCACTTACCCTACATTTTGTGGTGGTGCTGTCTGGACCTCAGTGCTCATATGTTGCCATTTGGCATTTGAAGGCAATACCCCGGTGATCAATGGAAAGGCGATTGTATTTTGGCTGATATTAAATGGAGATGTCATGGTGCCAAGAAACCCTTGAGTATTCCAACTGTCAGTTCCCACCATTTGTGTAGTAATGCAGCAAAAGAGGGTCTTGCTATAAGCCATGCTTACTTTGGAACATCAGACAGTATGGTGGTGAGGTGGTTATGGTTTCTGCCTTACAGGACAAAGGTTTGGTCCTGGCCTTCAGTCACAGTCTGCACTGAGTTTGTATTGTATTTCTAAGTCTGGGTGCTTTAGGTACTGTCCTTGGGGTACTACTGTTTGAGGAACAAATATGCTAGTTGCTTGGCTACACTTCACGTTCTGGGTTATGGCCGTAACTTTGTGTAATTTTGCATTGAAAATGAAAACGTTGCATTTTTACCTCATGATTTTTCATACTTTGCTGTAACAGAATATGAGTAGGAATGTTGCTCTCTGCCTCTTTCACATACAGCTTCTTTTAGCTGTGTAGAAAAGCAGAAACTATCACAGCATTCTGTATGCCAAACGTTATTTGTATAGCATGGTATAAAATGAAGATACCGCATCGTCTGTCCTGGCAGCGTTCCTCACCTTTTTAATAGTATAAGAATTTGGAGCATTCGACATATCGCCTTTTGTAATTACAGCAGATACACAAGTACATTGCAGGCTGGAACGGCGCTTATTTAAGTAATGGAATCAAATGGAACACTGACTGACTTATCAGTAGCTTCTATTATCTGTGATTTATGAGAATGATTGGCAACAATGTAGCATTCTGACCGATACACAAACATACCTCTCAGCTGTCCAGATTTTCAAAGAATGACCAGATTTTTGGCGCATATGTTAGCTCTGTTTCTCTTAAAATTGTGGTTTTCTGAGAAATCATTGGCAAATCATTGAATAGTGACATTAAAAAATAATGAAAGACATTTGATTTTCAGAATTTATAGCCTTCAGAAAATTCATGCTAATGCAAAACCTGTTATTCAATCAACTTTCTAAGTTTGTAAGAGCAATATTTAAAACTTCTTATTTTTGGGCCTTTGTCCCCCCCCCATTATTAATTACTTTGTCCAGATTTCTTGCTCTAGGAGTTTGAGAGGTATGATCATATATGAGAGTGATTGGCAGCAATACAGAACTCTGACTGATACCTAATCACATGAGAGTAACTGGCAACAGTGTAACATTCTGACCGATACATAATCATATGTGAGAGTGACTGGTGACGATGTATCACTCTGAATGATACACAATCATATGTGAGAGTGATTGGCAACAATGTAGCATTCTGACTGACCTAATCATATGTGAGAATAATTGGCAACAGTGTAGCATTCTGATACCTAATCATATGTGACAGTGATTGGCAACAATGTAGCATTCTAATACCAAATACTGTGTGAGAGTGATTGGCAACAATGTAGCATTCTGAATGATACCTAATCATATGTAAGAGTGGAAACAGTGGAGTATTCCATGTGATAGCTTTAAAAGCACAAAGAAGAAAAAACGATTGTGGGGTTGTTACCTATACATATAGCTGCACATAGAACTATGCCAATATCTCTCTGGTTATCATTGGTCTGTGTAGTGCAGTAGCAAAGCAAATGTAAACTAAGACTCTGCTTCTTGAGTCTTCACATTTCTGTTATAATTATGTATTCTGGCATCCTAAAGTAATAAATAGTTTATCAGTATCTCTTATGGCATTGGGTTAAGGTTACAGTTCTAGTCTAAAAAACATGGTGTGAAAACATTGTCCCAGGTAACAGTTGCTTTAAGGGTAGCTTTGACCTTCACCCCCTCCCATCAGTCATATGAGTGGCTCCACTCCCCAGTGTTTTGAAAGTGGAGGTAGGGTATAACTGTGCCACAGAAGCTTGTACTGATAGTGGGTAACAGGATGTGGTTGTTACCCTCCATACTGTTGGGCAGCAACTGGGAATTACTGAAACTGCAGTGAATACGTATATCCTTCTCTCATATGCATGAGGGCAAAATTATTCACACTGCCTACCTTGACCTGACCAAGGCATTTGACACAATACCCCACTCGGGCATTGTTGACAAACTCAACAGGTTAGGTACAAACCCATATGTCACCCGGTGGATAGCCAGCTGACTCACAGACAGGACCCAGGAAGTTAGAATTGGGGAGTCCTCCTCTACAAAGAGGCCAGTCACAAGTGGAGTCCCTCGGGGATCAGTCCTTGGACCACTCCTTTTTGCCATTTACTTCTCAGAAGTCAAGGCCAATGTCAGTGGTCTCTGAATGACTAAATCTGCAGATGACTGCAAATTAGGAGCTGTCATTGAATCTCACACTGACACAAATGTTCTCCAGGAGGGGCTGACACAGGCAAACAACTGGTGTCAGAGCCATGGACTAAAAGTAAATGCCAAGAAATGCATAATAGTATCCTTTGGGAAGCCATCCATCCCTGGTAACTATCAGATTGACAAAATACCCCTTAGAGTTGACCCAGCAGTCAGGGACTTAGGAACACACATAGTAATCTAGCCTTTGACCATCACGTGCCTGCAGTGGTGAGGAAATCATTCTGTGTAGTGCAACTTATAAACAAAGGTATGGCATCTAAGTCCAAGGAAGTTATTGTTTCACTGTATTCGGCATTCATCAGACCTATCATTGAGTACAATGCCCCCTTTGGTATGTACCTAACCAGGCATATCCAAAAATTGGAATGTCCACAGAGGTTCCTCACTAAAATAACACAGGGTGTAAGTAATATATCCTATGCAGACCGCCTCAAGACCCTATCCCTGTATTCTGTCTCCTACAGGCTTGTAAGGGGATCTCTGTGCCTGGCATACAGGACATTGTCAGCCCCATCCTGATGGACCTTCTGCATGTCCACAAAACAAACAGTACCAGAACTGCCCATTCTAAAGACTTAAACTTTGCCTGTGATATACATAGGACCTGCTGGAGAGATAGGTATGTATCCCAAAGACTACCCCGTGTATGGAACAGGCTCCCCTTCCATGTGAAGCAGAACTATTCCCTAACACAATTTAAGTGCAACTTGGACAATTGAATGGGAAGCCAGAGATTCACCCCTGGTTTGGCACCTATGTCTCTAAAGGACACAGGTAACCTGTAAATGGTTCATCTCCCAGTGACATGCTTACACTTATTAAGGGTATAAGAACTTGTCAGAAATTTGGGATGCATGGCTAGGCTTAAAAAGGGCCTTGCGGTCAATAGCCTAGTAAACACCTATGACCTTATGAACCTATGAGAAATGATAAAGAAGCAGATGGAAATAATGCAACAGCCTAACTGGGAGGCTTTTGGGCAAATAACCAAAATGGAGCATTTAAAGTCAGTAGCTGGTAAGTAACAATGAAATGAAAGTTATGGACAGCCTGAAGTTGTAACTGCAGATGGTTGCTGCAGATGTCACACCAGACTGGTCTCCTGGTAGAATGTATCTGATCTCCTTGTCTAGGACATCTCTGTTAATGTCACCACCTCAGAAACTATGATCCATGTTTTGTTTCTTTATATCGTGTCATATATATGCCCCTCTACTCGTCACTCGTCAGGCCCATAATTGAATACAATGCCCCTTTTGGGATGTACCTTACCCGACACCTGCAGCAACTGGAAAGACCCCAAAAGTACCTCACCAAGAGGATCATGGGCTACAAACAGATGTCCTACACAGCTCGACTAAAGAAACTCCAGCTCTACTCAGTTGCCTACCGCCTACTCAGAGGTGATCTATGCCTGATGTACAAAGCCATGTCAAACCCAGAATTAATGGACATGCTCCACCTCAAAAAATCCAAGTCCCTTAGAGCTACACGCTCCAGGGACCTAAACCTCAGCACAAAAATAAATAGGACATGCGGGGGGGCAGATTCATTTCCCAGAGGCTCCCCTCACTCTGTAATTGAATCCCAATTCATGTTAGACATAGCCCCTCGCTCACCCTTTTCAAGCAAAATCTTGACGCGTAGATGGGAAATCGCAAATTCACCCCTGGGATCTCTTTTGTGTCCCTGCTAGACAGAGGCACAGTAAACTAATCTTAAAAGGGTACCTTCTGTGACCTACTTTACAGAGACACAGTAGGTTAATCTAATAGGGAGGTGGAAGCCAAATACACTCTGGCTAGGCTAATAAATGCCTTAGGGCAGATAGCCTAGTATCTACCTATGAATCTATGAACCTATAAAATGAGTTGACTTAAAGAAAGAAAAAAAATCTTGTCTGTATCACAGCTGCCATAAATCAAGACTTAATATATTTATGGTTACAGTAACACAATTTTTACTTGCCTGTTGTGGTGATAAAATGTTTGCTACTAACTGTATAAAATAAAATGCAGTCTGGCATTGTCGATAGCTGCATATCATGATTCTGTGTACTTATTTGCCATCAGACTTTGGGAATCTGTGCCTTTTCACACTTGGGGATGCACATAAAATAAGTGAAAATGTATGGTGTTCTAGGGTTAACCACTTAAGTATTGCTTATGGTGACTGTGAGCTAATTTTAGTTACCTTAAAGGCAGAGCTCACAAGCAGATCAAAACTGCTTAGCAAGCAAAAGAAGGCCATGTCACTGGGATTAATATCAAGGTCCCAGTCATCGTTTCCTATGGTACTTGCATTTCAAAGCTAAAAAACAAAACAGTGTCATGGTAAGTAAATGGTTAGTAGCAGCACATCACATTCATATTTTTTTTTTCAGAAAAGTGTATCAGTATTGGAAAAATAACTCCTCATAATTAGAGGAGAATGACTGCATTTAAAATATGTGACGTTTAATTTTCTAGTGTATTGGCATATGGTGTTGTGCCAGTAAGTGCAATGGAAGACATAACGTTTATATTTTATTTGCACTTACCTTACTGGCATTGGCTGTTGTGATACATAGCAGCTCTCTAGTTTTGCTGCACTGTAAAAGGATTAATAATTCTCATGCAGTATGCAGTATGACAACAACTCCCAAACATATGAATGTCAGAGCTAACAGTGTATAACCATAAATCACAACCTTTAATACTAACCTCTATTGACACTATATAGCTCAAGTAAAATCCTTCCATTAGGTCAGTGGGGCAACAGGTAGCACAATTACCTTTGGTGCAGAGGGCTGTAGGTTCTATTCCCACACCAGGTAGATCAGTTTCTGACACTGCAGTGTAGCATAAGGGGTTGCTGCACTCCTGAGTGTGTCGTCCTTCAGATAAGATGTCAAACTGAGGTCCCACCTGCTTGAGTTGGTGATAGCTGAGGTGGATATAAAAAATCCCAAGGTGCCTATTGAAAATAGTAGGAGAGGTTCCACAAGGCCCTGGCTAGATTTCCACTAGTTGTATAAATAGTGCATTGGGTCTACCCTGAAAAGAAGATACTACTCCAATGGGACTAACTTGGTCAACAAAGGAAAAAAAATATATATATATAATTTTATTTTATTACCCTCACATATCTTAGAGATGAGTAATATTATGTGAATGAATACTCTGTTCCTTATTTACCCTAGCTTTGGAATGAATAGTTTAACTTCAGCATACATGCTGGATATTCGGAGAGTTAGACGAGGGATACTGTAGCATTATTAAGTATTAGTGTCAATGTTACAAAACATTGTATGAAACATTGCATAGATAACATACTATGAGCATGTTAGCCCCTAACCAATGCCATCTTGCAAAACATTGATGGCTGCTTCCTTATAGGTGCCCTATTTATAGACCTGGTAAATGCATTTGAGCTGATTGAGCACTGTCTTCTCTTAAACAAACTAATTGAAACTAGTAAAAATCAAGGCATTTTCCTCCTCACTTTAAAAACTTCTTCACTGACAGACACTTCATAGGATTCTCTCAAGCCAAATCTGTACCTGTTACCAAAGGTGTGCCACAAGGATCCTACCTATGAACCTATATGTCAAGCAAAGTTCCTCATTCGCACTCTTCAAGAAAAATCTTGATGAGTGGATGGGAAATAGGAAATGCACTCCAAGGATCACTTCTGTGGCTCTGCTTGACAGGAGCACAGGACATTAACTTTCTTGGGTGGCATAAGCCAGGGAATCTTGTTGGCTAGGCTTACTTAGGCCCTTGGGCTGATAGCCTAGTACCTACCTATGAACCTATGAACCTATGAACCATTCTTGCTCCCCTTCTCCATATTCATTAAAAAACATCCTTGTGGCCTCCCCAACTTCCACTTTATTATATGCCAATGACTCGATCATTCTCCAGTCAGGTCACTCTCACACTAACATTCAGTGCTGACTCCAGTCAGATGTACGTGAGCTCCACCAATGGCTCATAAATCGTAAACTGCTTCTCAACCCCTTCTTCTCCAAAGAAAATTTATGAAACATCTAACTCTGTAACTATCTTTGATCTATATATAACCATTCCATAGAAACAGCATCCACCTTCAAATACCTAGGATTATACCTTCATAAATATCTAAACTTCTATTTCCCTTACACAGAGTGAAATCCAAAATGAACTCCCTCCTCTTCTGTGCCAAATGATTTCTCCTTTTATATCTCAACCAGCCAGAACAGCCACTGGCAAGGGAGTTCCTTCTCAACTTGAATATGGGCTACCCATTTTCACATCCACCTCCAAGAAAAAGACCACCATACTCCAGACAATCTCTAACAGCATCTGCTGATTCATTACACACTCACTCCTTTATGAGCATTACTGTATCACCCTGGAAAAAGCCAAATGGCTACCCAGAAAACAAAGATCTAATGAAGTGTTAGAGTCTAACTCTACAAATGCCTCCAACTCCACACATTTACTTCACTTGCAGCTAGACTTCATTACAAAAATGCTCTGTCACACCAACTCTCATTTTCCCTAGAACTGAACCCCACAGCACTGCACATGCTCTATCACACCAACTCTTATTAGCCCCTAGAACCAAACCCCACAGCACTGCACATGCTCTGTCGCACCAACTCTCATTTCCCCTAGAACCAAACCCCACAAACTTTGCACACTTGTTCTCCTCTCAGGCAGCCACTCTTTGGCAAGCTCTTCCCCAACAACAGTAAGGAAATCAACACTTATTCTAAATTCAGAAGGCAAAATAAAAAGTATCACTTCAACAGAGAACATATCACATGATAAACTATGCCTCTGTTTTCTGCTTCTCTCACAGAATTTTTGAAGGTTGACCCACTTTAGAAACTAATAAAAATATTGTACATACTCTGATTGTTTTCCATACTGTACATATACAGTTTCTTGCTATATAATTAGTCTGAACTACTCTGTTATGGCTTACATTTATGTGCTTTTTTTTGTTTGAGAAATGTTTTGTATTTCAACCAGACTGAGCCTAAAATTAGTCAGTATTGATCTGTGCATTACCCTGATAAACATAAATAAAGTAAAAAATAAACCCTTGCCTTTGGGCCTGGAAGATAAGAAGGCTGTGGGCTCTATTCCCACCCCAGGGACATGGATTAATTTCTACTACCGAGTGTAGCATAAGGGGGATGCTGCACTACTGAGTGTGCATAAGGGGGAGTCTGCACTATTGAGTATGTTAAGGAAGATGCTGCACTACTGAGTGTGCAAAAGGGGGATGCTGCACTACTGAGTGTGCGTAAGGGGGATGCTGCACTACTGAGCATGTGTAAGGGGGAGTCTGCACTATTGAGTGTGCGTTAAGGAAGATGCTGCACTACTGAGTGTGCATAAGCGGGATGCTGCACTACTGAGCATGTGTAAGGGGGAGTCTGCACTATTGAGTGTGCATAAGGGGTATGCGGCACTACTGAGTGTGCATAAGGGGGATGCTGCATTACTGAGTGTGCATAAGAGGGTGCTGCAATACAGAGAGTGCGTAATGGGTTGCTGCACTACTGGGTGTGCATAGGGGGATGCTGCACTACTGAGTGTGCATAGGGGGATGCTGCACTACTGAGCATGTGTAAGGGGGAGTCTGCACTATTGAGTGTGCATAAGGGGTATGCGGCACTACTGAGTGTGCGTAAGGGGGATGCTGCACTACTGGGTGTGCGTAAGGGGGATGCTGCACTACTGGGTGTGCATAAGGGGATGCTGCACTACTGAGTATACTGGCCATTGAATGAGACAGTAAACTGAGGCCCCTTCTTTCTGAGTTGGTGGTAGCTCAGGTGGATGTAAAAGATCCTATAGCACCTATCAAAAAAGTAGTGGGAAGTTCCCTATTACCCTGGCCAAATTAGTACTATAAATGGTGGCATTTATAGTACTAATTTGACCAGGGTAATAGGGAACTTAGATCTCCCTGAAAAGAGGTCACTAGCCTAGTGAGGTTTTTTTAATTTATTTAACATTTATTAGCCAGGATAGTCTGACTAGACAACAAGTGTCCATTTTCAGCGGAGCCCTGGGTCAAAAAGCTCCATACAATTTACAAAGTAATAGCATACAAATTACAGAAATATACAACTACAACATGAATGCAGTAGAAATTAAGAGTGAGAACTATAGCTTGCTTACAGTGAAAGGTAGTAAAAGTTTTATCAGTTGATATATAATATGAGAACATTGCCCATTTTGAGATGAACAAACAAATAACATAATGTACAATATATACAATGAGCGTAGATAGAGAACATAAGTAGAGTGCTGCAAGGTATTTCCTAGTGTAGAAGAGCATATAGCATATATATATATATTATATATAGAGGCTTTGGCAGAGTACATTACTTGTGTTGACCAGGGACAGAAGGGAATATACCACTATAGGTAGATGTGGCTTCAAGGGGGTTCATTACAGTTGCATAGATGGCTGGTGTAGAGGTATGTTTTGAGGAGGTTCTTGAAAGAAGGTGTACAGTTTTGTAGTCTGAGGTCAGGAGGAAGGTTCTTCCATATTTTAGCAATTTCATGGGCAAAGAGATATTCCCCCAGAGTTATTTTTACATGGGATGGTTTCAATTAAGGCTTTGTTGCAGGACTGTAGCTGTCTATTAGAATTGTAGAAGTTTAGAATGCCTATCAGGTCAGGGGGTTTCTTGAGATAGTATAGCATTTGGTGAGATAGGTTGAGCTGACGGTACCTTAATAGGTTAGGGAATTCTAGCGTTTAGAATGCCTATCAGGTCAGGGGATTTCTTGAGATCGTACAGTATTTGGTGAGCTAGGTTGAGGTGACGGTACCTTAGTAGGTTAGGGAAGTCTAGCATTTAGAATGCCTATCAGGTTGGGGGGTTTCTTGAGATCGTACAGTATTTGGTGAGCTGGGTTAAGCTGATGGTACCTTAGTAGGTTAGGGAATTCTAGCGTTTAGAATGCCTATCAGGTCAGGGGATTTCTTGAGATCGTACAGTATTTGGTGAGCTAGGTTGAGCTGATTGTACCTTAGTAGGTTAGGGAATTCTAGCATTTAGAATGCCTATCAGGTCAGGGGGTTTCTTGAGATCATGCAGTATTTGGTGAGCTGGGTTGAGCTGATGGTACCCTAGTAGGTTAGGGAATTCGAGCGTTTAGAATGCCTATCAGGTCAGGGGGTTTTCTCGGGATCGTACAGTATTTGGTGAGCTAGGTTGAGCTGATGGTACCTTAGTAGGTTAGGGAATTCTAGCATTTAGAATGCCTATCAGGTCAGGGGGTTTCTTGAGATCGTACAGTATTTGGTGAGCTAGGTTGAGCTGACAGTACCTTAGTAGGTTAGGGAATTCTAGCGTTTAGAATACCTATCAGATCAGGGGATTTCTTGAGATCATACAGTGTTTGGTGAACTAGGTTGAGCTGACAGTACCTTAGTAGGTTAGGGAATTCTAGCATTTAGAATGCCTATCAGGTCAGAGGGTTTCTCGGGATAGTACAGTGTTTGGTGAGCTAGGTTGAGCTGATGGTACCTTAGTAGGTTAGGGAATTCTAGCATTTAGAATGCCTATCAGGTCACAGGGTTTCTTGAGATCGTACAGTATTTGGTGAGCTGGGTTGAGCTGATGGTACCTTAGTAGGTTAGGGAATTCTAGTGTTTAGAATGTCTACCAGGTCAGGGGGTTTCTTGAGATTGTACAGTATTTGATGAGCTGGGTTGAGCTGACGGTACCTTAGTAGGTTAGGGAATTCTAGCGTTTAGAATGCCTATCAGGTCAGGGGGTTTCTTGAGATCATACAGTGTTTGGTGAGCTAGGTTGAGCTAACGGTATCTTAGTAGGTTAGGGAATTCTAGCATTTAGAACGCCTATCAGGTCAGGGGGTTTTCTTGAGATCATACAGTGTTTGGTGAGCTAGGTTGAGCTGATGGTACCTTAGTAGGTTAGGGAATTCTAGCCTTTAGAATGCCTATCAGGTCAGGGGGTTTCTTGAGATTGTACAGTGTTTGGTGAGCTGGATTGAGCTGACGGTACCTTAGTAGGTTAGGGAATTCTAGCATTTAGAATGCCTATCAGGTCAGGGGTTTCTTGAAATCATACAGTATTTGGTGAGCTGGGTTGAGCTAACGGTACCTTAGTAGGTTAGGGAATTCTAGTGTTTAGAATGCCTATTAGGTCAGGGGGTTTCTTGAGATAGTACAGTATTTGGTGAGCTAGGTTGAGCTGATGGTAACTTAGTAGGTTAGGGAATTCTAGCCAGTGTAGAGAATAAAAGGTACATTTGAGCGGGAAATTTTGAGCTTTTTTGTCTAGTGAGCTGGTAAATGCATTTGAGCTGATTGAGCTCTGTCTACAGAGCTGGTAAATGCATTTGAGCTGATTGAGCTCTGTCTACAGAGCTGGTAAATGCATTTGAGCTGATTGAGCACTGTCTACAGAGCTGGTAAAATACGTGAGCTGATTGAGCTCTGTCTACAGAGCTGACCAAATGCATTTGAGCTGATTGAGCTCATTCTACCGGGGCTGGTGGTACATTTGAGCTGATTGGGCTCTGTCTGCAGGCTGGTGCACATTTGAGTTGATTGTTTCCTGTCCTGCGGGGCTGGTAAATGCGTTTGAAGCTGTTAAACTCTGTCTACAGAAACTAGTATCATTTAGGCAATTGAAACTCTATCTAGTAGCTAATGCATACATTTGAAACTCATTGACTCTGTATCTACAAGAAACTTCAATAAATACATTGAAAACTTCAATTAGGCACTCACAAACTAGTAAATACATTTAAAACTTCAATTGAAAACTCTGTCTAAACTAAATAGAAATACATTTAGGTAATTGAGCACTGTCTACAGAGCTGAAGTAAATGCATTTTGTGAGCTGAGATTAACTCTGTGTGTCTACAGAGCTGGTAAATGCATTTGAGCTCATTGAGCACTGTCTACAAGAGCTGAAGCCAAATGCATTTTGGGGAAGCTGAGATTGAGCTCTACCATACGAAGCTGGTAAATGCATTTGAGCTGATTTGAGCTCTGTCTACAGAGCTGGTAAATACATTTGAAGCTGATTGACACTGTCACAGAGGCACGGTAAATGCATTTGAGCTGATTGAGCTCTGTCTACAGAGATTGTAAATGCATTTGAGCTCATTGAGCACTGCCTACAAAACTGGTAAATGCATTTGAGCTGATTGAGCTCTGTCTACAGAGCTGGTAAATGCATTTGAGCTGATTGAAACTCTGTCTACAGAGCTAGGCAGTATTTGAGCTCATTGAGCACTGTCTACAGAGCTGGTAAATGCATTTGAGCTGATTGAGCTCTGTCTACAGAGCTGGTAAATGCATTTGAGCTGATTGAGCTCTGTCTGCAAGGCTTCTGGTAAATCCATTTGAGCTGATTGAAGCTCTGTCTAGTAGGCGCTGAAGCCAGTGCATTTGTAGGCTGATTGAGCACTGTCTACAGAGCTGATAAATGCATTTTGAGGCTGGTGAGGCTCTGTCTGCAGACCTGGCAAATGCATTTGACCTCATTGAGCACTGTCTTCTCTTAAAACAAACTAATTGAAACTAGTAAAAATCAAGGCATTTTCCTCCTCACTTTAAAAACTTCTTCACTGACAGACACTTCACAGGATTCTCTCAAGCCAAATCTGTACCTGTTACCAAAGGTGTGCCGCAAGGATCCTACCTATCAACCTATATGTCAAGCAAAGTTCCTCATTCGCACTCTTCAAGAAAAATCTTGATGAGTGGATGGGAAATAGGAAATGCACTCCGAGGATCACTTCTGTGGCTCTGCTTGACAGGAGTACAGGACATTAACTTTCTTGGGTGGCATAAGCCAGGGAATCTTGTTGGCTGGGCTTACTTAGGCCCTTGGGCCGATAGCCTAGTACCTACCTATGAACCTATGAACCTTTGAACCATTCTTGCCCCCCTTCTCCATATTCATTAAAACACATTCTTGCGGCCTCCCCAACTTCCACTTTATTATATGCCAATGACTCGATCATTCTCCAGTCAGGTCACTCTCACACCAACATTCAGTGCCGACTCCAGTCAGATGTACGTGAGCTCCACCAATGGCTCATAAATCATAAACTGCTTCTCAACCCCTTCTTCTCCAAAGACAATGTATGAAACATCTAACTCTGTAACTATCTTTGATCTATATATAACCATTCCATAGAAACAGCATCCACCTTCAAATACCTAGGATTATACCTTCATAAATATCTAAACTTCTATTTTTCTTACACAGAGTGAAATCCAAAATGAACTCCCTCCTCTTCTGTGCCAAATGATTTCTCCTTTTATATCTCAACCAGCCAGAACAGTCACTGGCAAGGGAGTTCTTTCTCAACTTGAATATGGGCTACCCATTTTCACATCCACCTCCAAGAAAAACACCACCATACTCCAGACAATCTCTAACAGCATCTGCTGATTCATTACACACTCACTCCTTTATGAGCATTACTGTATCACCCTAGAAAAAGCCAAATGGCTACCCAGAAAACAAAGATCTAATGAAGTGTTAGAGTCTAACTCTACAAATGCCTCCAACTCCACACATTTACTTCACTTGCAGCTAGACTTCATTAAAAAAATGCTCTGTCACACCAACTCTCATTTTCCCTAGAACTGAGCCCCACAGCACTGCACATGCTCTGTCACACCAACTCTTATTAGCCCCTAGAACCAAACCCCACAGCACTGCACATGCTCTGTCACACCAACTCTCATTTCCTCTAGAACCAAACTCCACAAACTTTGCACACTTGTTCTCCTCTCAGGCAGCCACTCTTTGGCAAGCTCTCCCCAACAACAGTAAGGAAATCAACACTTATTCTAAATTCAGAAGGCAAAATAAAAAGTATCACTTCAACAGAGAACATATCACATGATAAACTATGCCTCTGTTTTCTGCTTCTCTCACAGAATTTTTGAAGATTGACCCACTTTAGAAACTAATAAAAATATTGTACATACTCTGATTGTTTTCTATACTGTACATATACAGTTTCTTGCTATATAATTAGTCTGAACTACTCTGTTATGGCTTACATTTATGTGCTTTTTTTTTGTTTGAGAAATGTTTTGTATTTCAACCGGACTGAGCCTAAAAATAGTCAGTATTGATCTGTGCATTACCCTGATAAACATAAATAAAATAAAAAATAAACCCTTGCCTTTGGGCCTGGAAGATAAGAAGGCTGTGGGCTCTATTCCCACCCCAGGGACATGGATTAATTTCTACTACAGAGTGTAGCATAAGGGGGATGCTGCACTGCTGAGTGTGCGTAAGGGGGAATCTGCACTATTGAGTGTGTGTTAAGGAAGATGCTGCACTACTGAGTGTGCAAAAGGGGGATGCTGCACTGCTGAGTGTGCGTAAGGGGGAATCTGCACTATTGAGTATGTGTAAGGGGGAATCTGCACTATTGAGTGTGTGTTAAGGAAGATGCTGCACTACTGAGTGTGCATAAGGGGGATGCTGCGCTACTGAGCATGTGTAAGGGGGAGTCTGCACTATTGAATGTGCATAAGGGGGATGTGGCACTACTGAGTGTGCATAAGAGGGTGCTGCAATACAGAGTGTGCGTAATGGGTTGCTGCACTACTGGGTGTGCATAAGGGGGATGCTGCACTACTGAGTGTGCATAGGGGGTTGCTGCACTACTGGGTGTGCATAAGGGGGATGCTGCACTACTGAGTGTGTGTTAGTGAGATGCTGCACTACTGAGTGCACGTATGGGGGATGCTACACTACTGAGTGTGCATAAGGGGGATGCTGCACTACTGAGTGTGCATAGGGAGGATGCTGCACTACTGAGTATACTGCCCATTGAATGAGACAGTAAACTGAGGCCCCTTCTTTCTGAGTTGGTGGTAGCTCAGATGGATGTAAAAGATCCTATAGCACCTATCAAAAAAGTAGTGGGAAGTTCCCTATTACCCTGACCAAATTAGTACTATAAATGCCACCTTAGATCTCCCTGAAAAGAGGTCACTAGCCTAGTGAGGTTTTTTTAATTTATTTAACATTTATTAGCCAGGATAGTCTGACTAGACAACAAGTGTCCATTTTCAGCGGAGTCCTGGGTCAAAAAGCTCCATACAATTTACAAAGTAATAGCATACAAATTACAGAAATATACAACTACAACATGAATGCAGTAGAAATTAAGAGTGAGAACTATAGCTTGCTTACAGTGAAAGGTAGTAAAAGTTTTATCAGTTGATATATAATATGAGAACATTGCCCATTTTGAGATGAACAAACAAATAACATAATGTACAATATATACAATGAGCGTAGATAGAGAACATAAGTAGAGTGCTGCAAGGTATTTCCCTAGTGTAGAAGAGCATATAGCATATATATATATATTATATATAGAGGCTTTGGCAGAGTACATTACTTGTGTTGACCAGGGACAGAAGGGAATATACCACTATAGGTAGATGTGGCTTCAAGGGGGTTCATTACAGTTGCATAGATGGTTGGTGTAGAGGTATGTTTTGAGGAGGTTCTTGAAAGAAGGTGTACAGTTTTGTAGTCTGAGGTCAGGAGGAATGTTCTTCCATATTTTAGCAATTTCATGGGCAAAGAGATATTCCCCCCAGAGTTATTTTTACATGGGATGGTTTCAATTAAGGCTTTGTTGCAGGACTGTAGCTGTCTATTTGAATTGTAGAAGTTTAGAATGCCTATCAGGTCAGGGGGTTTCTTGAGATAGTATAGTATTTGGTGAGATAGGTTGAGCTGATGGTACCTTAATAGGTTAGGGAATTCTAGTGTTTAGAATGCCTATCAGGTCAGGGGGGTTCTTGAGATCGTACAGTATTTGGTGAGCTAGGTTGAGGTGACGGTACCTTAGTAGGTTAGGGAATTCTAGCATTTAGAATGCCTATCAGGTCAGGGGGTTTCTTGAGATCGTACAGTATTTGGAGAGCTGGGTTGAGCTGATGGTACCTTAGTAGGTTAGGGAATTCTAGCGTTTAGAATGCCTATCAGGTCAGGGGGTTTCTTGAGATCGTACAGTATTTGGTGAGCTAGGTTGAGCTGATTGTACCTTAGTAGGTTAGGGAATTCTAGCATTTAGAATGCCTATCAGGTCAGGGGGTTTCTTGAGATCATACAGTATTTGGTGAGCTGGGTTGAGCTGATGGTACCTTAGTAGGTTAGGGAATTCTAGCGTTTAGAATGCCTATCAGGTCAGGGGGTTTCTTGAGATCGTACAGTATTTGGTGAGCTAGGTTGAGCTGACAGTACCTTAGTAGGTTAGGGAATTCTAGCGTTTAGAATACCTATCAGATCAGGGGATTTCTTGAGATCATACAGTGTTTGGTGAACTAGGTTGAGCTGACAGTACCTTAGTAGGTTAGGGAATTCTAGCATTTAGAATGCCTATCAGGTCAGAGGGTTTCTCGGGATAGTACAGTGTTTGGTGAGCTAGGTTGAGCTGATGGTACCTTAGTAGGTTAGGGAATTCTAGCATTTAGAATGCCTATCAGGTCAGAGGGTTTCTTGAGATCGTACAGTATTTGGTGAGCTGGGTTGAGCTGATGGTACCTTAGTAGGTTAGAGAATTCTAGTGTTTAGAATGCCTATCAGGTCAGGGGGTTTCTTGAGATTGTACAGTATTTGGTGAGCTGGGTTGAGCTGACGGTACCTTAGTAGGTTAGGGAATTCTAGCGTTTAGAATGTCTATCAGGTCAGGGCGTTTCTTGAGATCGTACAGTGTTTGGTGAGCTAGGTTGAGCTAACGGTATCTTAGTAGGTTAGGGAATTCTAGTGTTTATAATGCCTATCAGGTCAGGGGGTTTTCTTGAGATCGTACAGTGTTTGGTGAGCTAGGTTGAGCTAACAGTACCTTAGTAGGTTAGGGAATTCTAGCCTTTAGAATGCCTATCAGGTCAGGTGGTTTCTTGAGATCGTACAGTGTTTGGTGAGCTGAGTTGAGCTGACGGTACCTTAGTAGGTTAGGGAATTCTAGCATTTAGAATGCCTATCAGGTCAGGGGTTTCTTGAAATCGTACAGTATTTGGTGAGCTGGGTTGAGCTAACGGTACCTTAGTAGGTTAGGGAATTCTAGTGTTTAGAATGCCTATCAGGTCAGGGGGTTTCTTGAGATAGTACAGTATTTGGTGAGCTAGGTTGAGCTGACGGTAACTTAGTAGGTTAGGGAATTCTAGCCAGTGTAGAGAATGCAGGGAATGGTAATGGTGGGATTGTGATTTGGCATTGGTAGCAAATCGAGCAATTTTGTTGTAGCAAGTGGAAAGTTCATTTAAGTCAGTTTTGTAGAGGTTTGCTAGAACTGGGGATGCGTATAGTAGAGTAGATAGAAGATGGGTTCTGAATATGTCAATACAAGATTCGGAGATTAGATACCTTTCACATCGATAGAGGGAGGCTAACATTTTATGGAATTTAGAGATGGTTGTTGATATGTGTTTGTTGAACCTGAGTTGCTGGTCAATGGTAAGTCCTAGGAGTTTAGCCTCTGAGACAGGGGTGATTTGGGTCTTGCTTGCGGAGAATATGGAGAAAGTGAGGTTGTTGGTCTTAGCTAGGTGGAACAGCATTAGTTGTGTTTTCTTAGGATTTAATATTGGTTGTGAGTTATATTTCAGGGAAGGCATCTTGGGCTTTTTTGTTGGAGAAGTTGGATATTGGATGCAGAGCATATGAGGATTGTGTCATCGGCATATTAGACTATATCGGCTTTAGATGTTGCTAAGTGGAGTTGGTTTGTGAAGATGTTAAAAAGAAGAGAGCTGAGAATTGAACATTGTGGAATGCCTAGAGTGACTGAGAGTGGGGGGGATAGGGAGTTAAGCCATTTGATGAACTGGACGGATGTCTAAGTAGCTTTTGAACCAAAGTAGAGTGGGGTTAATGTTGAGATCAGAGAGGCTGGGTAGTAGTTTATTATGTGAGACTGTATCAAATGCTTTGGATACATCTAAGAAGGCAGCTGAGACTAGTTTACTGTGGTTTCTGTAGGAGTTTATAGTTTTGGTGAAGTAGTGCATGTCATTTGCATATCAAACTATTTTGTACAGATACTTGTGTTGAAAATGCATATGTAAAGCTGCTGTGTTAAAAATGTATCAACAGTGTGCCCTGCTGGACAGAAAAAGAAATATACATGTATTATTGTAAATGTCCAAATGTCCATGTTTTAACAGAGGATACTAGAAGAGAAGAGGTTAATCTCAATCCACCTGACTTTGAAAATAGTTTGAAATTTAAATTACCTGCTTAAGCCATAAAGATTGTATCTTACAGTTCTCAATGCAGCCAGAGATAAAAAGTTTATACTTGGAAGCTTTCTGCATTGTCTTGGGGATGACCCAATTGCTACTCTGGAAGGGTGGAGGTTTGAAATTGTTTTATGACTTCCAGGAGCTGCAGCAGATCTTAGCAAGGCTCTATGTGTGTATGTATTATTGACAGTATCAAAATCAATATTTAAACACATACTTAGAGCTGAGTGTCATGCTAAATCCTGACAGCTTCTAGTCAAAGGGGTAGAATGGGAACCAAAAGTCAGATGACCAGATGTATGCAATGTCATTTTGCAAACCAGGAACAAATTATGTTTAATAATAGATGAGACTGAAGTGTTATGGCTGTCTGTTTTTGGAATCTGACAGAGAAGGATCCCTCACCTACTTCATCTTGCCTTACTCTAGTAAGTAACCAGGGAATAGTAATTCTTTATATCATTTAGGAAAATATAGTGAGATTAGTTAACTACTGCTTTTCTGTATCTGTGTGAATTAGTTCATCGGTGTTATTTGAAAATTTCCTGTGTTTAAAACTCTGGTGTTTACTGTAAATAGACATTTAGTATTTTGATGTTCTTCTCTTATTTATTATTAAATATAGTTAAACTTTTCATTGTGGCTGGTCTTTTAGTGAATATTTTAATGTCTAGGAGTATTCATGTATATTTGGTGACAGCTCTGGCAGCTCCTGAAAGCCTTGCTGTTTGTCAAACTACCATTTGTATTAATATAAATTTCACTCAGTATAACTGGGTACCCTTGCAAGACCCTTAGAGTAGCTGGCTTTGGAGTGTCTGGTGGCAGTGTAACTACCTTATAGTCTGGTCAGAAGGGGGCGTAGCTATTAAATCTGTGCCAGCCTTTCCCAGGTGTGTGTGTGTGTGTGTGTGTGTGTGTGTGTGTGTGTGTGTGTGTGTGTGTGTGTGTGTGTGTGTGTGAGTGTGAAAATCAAATCTCAAAGAGTGTGTGTGTGTCAGCTGCTTGGGCCAGGGACATGAAGCACTGGTTTGACAGAGAGAGAGAGAGAGAGAGTGGTCGAAAACTTGGCTTGGACACTTGACTGAGGTCTCAACTCTATAGCTGTGCCAGTGGGGAGTCTTACTGAGGACCTGGAGGGAGAGAGATAGAGAAATCCAGACCCTGGACTGATTGTGTTCCTTGTGTGCTCTTAAGGGAAATTGTGCTTGATGAAGAGAGCTTCATCTGGAAGTAGTGGGTATATCCATATTTGTTCCAGTTGAACTTCCATCTCCAGTGCCAGTGCTGAGGATTTTGTATCCTTGATTACTGGCCCAGAGTGGAGATGCCACATATTGGTGAGTAGTGGTGTGGATATTAATTGAACTTTTGTAGCCTGTAAGCAGTTGTCACTGAAGGTGGGTGCACTCATTACAGCCGAGTAACGTCTCCAGGTGTTTCTGCAGTTACAGCCTACTGTGCCTCTAGGCATCAAATATTGCCTGTTCATATTTTCATTAATGATTCTAAAACAATGCTACATACAAGGTGTTAGAATATTTTATCTTGAAGCATACATGATGACAAACACAATTGTATTGATATATGACCTCTCGCAATTAGTATTTGTTAGAATTGTAAGGTGATAACTTCATTTTTTAAAGGCAGAAGCCACACCCACTTGGAGTTAAAGGTACACATTTAAAAGAGCTCTACTGGAGGAATGAGTTATTAAGCAGTCACAAGGTAAACATTCAGAGTTTCAGTTCACAACAGTTTACTTATTTATGTATTTATTTTGTTAGTTTAGTTTAGTTAGGCAACGCAGGCAAAGATGTCAGCAGACGATTATGGCAAGCAGACAAAGACCCAGTTGGCCAAGGTGTGCCAAACTGACTAAAGTGGAAATTATTTCAGCCTTAGTTACATCTCAGAACAGCAACCTTGAGGATAACCAGTCTGGTGATGGGGATTTGTAGCCCTCAGAAACAGGACAGTTCACCTCTTCCCCATCTGGAGTTAAAAAGATTTGAACTGGAGGCCAAATGTTTAGAATTACAACCAGCAGAGCGACTGCAGTGCTTCAAGGCTGAAGAAAATGAGAATCAGCGCTACCTTCAGAGGGAAATGCTGACCTTTCACCCGGGTCACGGAGGTCATGGGGAAGGGAATAACCGAACCCCAGAAGCAATAAAGGTCAGTACATTTCTTCAAAGTTTAAAGAGGTTGATAATTCTGAAAGTTTTATTCATATATATATATCTGAAAGGGTATGCAAACGGTATAATGCTGACCAAGGGCTCTAGGTACGGTTCCTGCTCACTTACTCCATGGTAAAACTGTAACCGCTGTTTCTAAATTGTCTGATATTGATTGTTTAAATTATGATAAAGTCAATGTTGTTTACTAAAATGTTTTAAGTTAATACTTGAAGCCTACAGAAAAAAATTTTTGTGAGCATAGATGCAAGGCAGATGAAAGTGTGTGTAATTATGTTGCTGAGTTAAACACTTATTTTCATAGATGGGTGAGTGGGTGTCAGGTATCAATGGATAAATAATAATAAATAATATAATGTCACTATTAACAAGGGATCTGTTTACGCTATAAAAGGACATTTTTCAAAAGCAATCAGTTATAAGATTGCAGTATGTTACTTTTATCTGTAGATAATGCAACTCTGCTGAAATAATGCTGTCAAACTGTCAAACCATACCAATTTTGCAAAATATGATGCATTATGTGTGCTCTGCAGGTAAGTATAACTGAGCAGGTAGAGACCTTCCTTCATAATAACCTCCTTTTACAACTTAAGGCAATACTTGCAAACTGTTCATACTTTCTGTACACCAGTAACTAAACTGCATGGTACATAACATGCTTTTGCTCACATTACTCATTTTTAGTGATCTCCATATAAAACTTAAAGAAATGTAGTCCTTCCCTAAATTTAGAGCACCTTAAAGCACACAGTGCCCCTGCACCCCCAAAGGTCACATCAAATGCCCACTTATCTTACTCTCCTCATCTCACTTACCTTATACTCTGTAAAATACTGCTTCTCTGGATACAAAGCGTATCCTGAGCAGGATCATTATGGCAGCAATACATTATCAGTAGGATAAAACTAAATTGTCTCACGATGGCCATACTGATCTCACATTCCCTATTAGTGGGTAAACAATCCAACGCTTGGTGAATTCTGCTTCACAATGAAAGGAAGAGCTGACATCGAAGGATTAGAAAGCAACGTCACTATGAACTTGGCTGCCACAAGCCAGTTATCCCACTATAATTTTTTTCTGACACCTCCCGATTAAAACCCAAAAAGTCAGAAAGATCATGATGCCCCGCTTTCGTGGTCTGTGTTTATACTGAAAATCAAGATCTAAGTAGCTTTTGCCCTTCTGCTGCACGGGGTGTTTCTGTCCTCCCTCAGCTCACCTTAGGACACCTGCATTACTCTTTGACAGGTGTACCACCCCAGTCAAACTCCCCATCTGACACTGACCCTGGAGTTGGTCACTCCCAGATAACCAGGCACTTGGAGCCAGAAGTGAAAGCCCCAGTGGGGCTCAATCCCCACCTCACTGGGGAAGTGAAAAAATATAAGAGTAGTGGTATTTCACTTGTGGTTGAGACCACCCACTTATTCTACAACTCTCATGTCTTTAACATTAAATTCATTACTGTCTTACTGATTTGTTCTCACTAAATAACAGTTTCAGTTGTCCTGCACATTATCTGTGGAATCTGGTTTATTTTTTCCTGAAATACGTCTGCAATAGGTCAGGTTTGGTCATGCACTTTCTTGGTTAACTCATATCCATCTATCCATCAATTTACAACCACTTTTTCCCATTTTTACACATGGAATCGGAGTATTGCTTCCGCACTAACAATCATCTAGAGCAAACGTACACATATAAATACAAAAAAAAAAAGAAAATCTTCTTGTCTGAGTTTCCATTGCAATCCTGTGTAGAAATTATCCCAGGGTAGGGAGGAATGCCGTCTTAACCAGAGCACAAGCTAGCAGTCTCCATGGTACATTGTGGTGAAAATGTTCTGAGATCAATTACTGCTTGTAACGGTTATTATGTTTTTACTGATATTTCAATAAATCAGCTCTCTGTTTTTCTTCCATCCTGCTGAAACATACTGCATTCCCTTACAATATTTCTCTGTCTATGTCAGTAAACTGAATTTGTTACAGCATTCTCTAATGCCACTTTTTTATTTACCCTTGTCTGTCTTTGTTACTCCTAGCAGTCACTTAATCATCTGTCATCACTTTGTGTTACTAATAATGTTTTTTTCTGTGCTGATGTACAGTTTTCATTTTTTAAGTCATTTCCTTAACAGTGAGCACACCTGTGCAGTGTGTGAATCTTGTTATGTACACCTTATGGCAGGTATGCGGTTCTATATGTTCTGCATGTTCTGCTCACTGCACTTTTCAGTTTTATTTAGTTTCTATTAGTAGTGGGTGAATGGATAAGGCCAGAAGTATTATTTCCTTATGTAACCTTGGATAAATTACTGGAATAATTGTATAAGCTAATGCCTAATCCGAAACTTGATAAAACGTAAGAGTTGTTCAGTGCTATAAACACAAGAAGCAAAGCAGACCCATTTTTAGCTCTTAAATGTGTCTGTTTCATACACAAAAATGGCCATCAGCAAGTGGTTTGTTAGCAGTTATATGATGGAATGCATATAAGTGTCAGTGTGTTTGTGTGCATGTGTATATACACACACATACATAGGAATACTCTAGTTAGTCAAATATTTAAAATATTGAATGTTTTTAATGATAGCAAAGCAATTAAATAGTTAGATGATCACAGTATGCCTGCATTACTTTGTGTGAAATTAGGGTACATTGGGGATAAGGACTATGCCCTTTCTCAAAATAATATAGTCATGCCTCACTGCAACTCCCATTTGGGGGTGCTGCCCTCCCTGCACCCTCTCCTAATTATATATAGTAACTTTGAGATTGCACAATCCCCGAGGAAAGAGAATATTCCCCTAGCTGGAGATTGTCAATCTCACATACTTGTCAATCATGTCTGTAGTGTACTAAATTTGGTCAACTAAACAGATGTTAACCAAAGGTGGAGTTATCCATATTCAGTTTCTCTTGCTCTCTCTTGCGCTCTCTGTCTCTTTCTCTATACATATATATATATATATATATATATATATATATATACATATATATATATATATATATATATATATATATATATAGAGAGAGAGAGAGAGAGAAAGAAAGACTGTGTGAGTGTAATATTTGATCTAAACTCAGATTTCATTGAATGGTTCTAAAAAGCTTTAACATTACAACTTGAAAAATACTGAAGTATTACTAAACCTTAAGATGGTGAGAAATTTGCACTACAGGATGTGCTGAGATTTCTGAGTAATCAATGTGCTACAGAAAGGTAAAGTGATAGTATACAGGCAGTGAGGAAAAATAGATAAAGACAATAGTGCTACATAGCCTACTACTGGAATATATCAATTGGTATGTTTTCATGTACCAGGTGTACAGTTCATCATGGCTTCACAGCTGGGTGATGTGTAATGATGCCCATATTTTCTTTTACAGATGGCACCTTCAGAGCCTTGGGTCAGGGCCACAGCACAGGTTTAGCACACTAGTAGAGTGCTATACAAATGATGATTTTGCGGCTGTGCCCTCATGTCACAACACCAGTCTGGTAATAATACACCTTACAGATTGCACCTTCTTGGCTTTAGGTTTATTTCATGCAGTACGTGGCCTCCTGAGTGGTCATAGCCCGCCTTACAGATCATACCTCCATGGCTAAAATCTCATGTCCCATATGCAATGCACAATGTTGGTATAGGATTTATTTCAGTAAAACCTCAGGGAAGACTGCTGCACACATTAATTACAACAACATAAAACCTGTAGATGCTATAAAGGATGAAAACAGAGCTGCAGATAAAATTGTACAATAAGGAAATACATATTGTCTAAAACCATCTTTATAATAAAGGAATTCATCATTAAGTTGCTGAACGTATTATTGATAATGTGATACTTAATTGTTATTAAACTTTCGTGAGCCACTGGTAAACTGCTTGGGCATAATTTTAAATAAAGTAATTACAGTGGCTTGCTATTGAAATATTAGCACCTGAAACACTGAGTTCTGAAAAACTAAAAAAAAAAAATAAGACTGAAACCACAGGAGAAGAGTGAATCTATATATACTATACTGACTGCATGCAGGCAGGAGTACCGTATTTATAATATTGTATTATATTATATTATATTGTATTGTATTATAGTATATTATATTATATTGTATTGTATTGTATTGTATTATATTATATTATATTATATTATATTATATTGTATTGTATTATAGTATATTATATTATTATATTATATTGTATTGTATTATAGTATAGTATATTATATTATATTATATTGTATTGTATTATATTATATTATAGTATATTACAGTATATTATAGTATATTATAGTGTATTGTATTGTATTGTATTGTATTGTATTGTATTATATTATATTATATTGTATTATATTATATTATATTATATTATATTATATTGTATTGTATTGTATTATATTATATTATCTTATATTATATTATATTGTATTGTATTATATTATATTATATTATATTATATTATATTATATTATATTATATTATATTGTATTGTATTATATTATATTATATTATATTGTATTATATTATATTATATTATATTATATTATATTATATTATATTATCGCACTACAGTGACCAGAAATGGCCTTAAGTATACAATTTTGAAGAATTTGCAGGCATCTTGCTGACAAGAGCAGTATTTATTGCTTTGACTCGTTAGCTCATGAAAGAATACCAAAATCTACTGATCAAGGTAGTTCTAACATGCTCTAACATCGTAATGCTGTCACTAATTAGAATTATTATTATGACCATCTGTCACCTGCCTCTCAAATTACCAGATTTTTGCCTCATATTTTTGGCTTGTTCCTCTTAAATGTTGTGGTTTTCTGGAAAATCACAGAGGACTGAATTCATTAAATAATAGCATACATTTGAAGTACAGACTTCATATCCTTTGGAAAAGGCATGCTAACAAGAAACCTGTTATTTTAGCAACCTTCTAAGTTTATTAGAGCAATATTAAAAATGTGTCTCTATTTTTGGGCCTTTGCCCCCCATTATTTTTGGCATTGTCCGGATTTTTTGCACTTAGAGATTGAGAGGTATGCATCACATACATTAAAAGATATATGGCGCACATTTACCCAGAAGGTCTATAGGTCATAGTTATTGGAAAACAGCAGATATGATCCAGCCACACTCTGAGACATTGAAGTCTAGAAGTACAGATGGATCTTCGTTATGTAGAGAATCAGGAAAATGAAAGCTTAGAACATAACGGTAAATCGTGATAAGTGTCTGATACCTATATTATATGCCCGATTGCCTATTCCATGTAAACAGGTGTTAATCCTAGACACTTAGTGTCCTCCTTCTTACTACTTAATAGGTTCATATATAGGTACTAGGCTATTGGCCCTAGGGCCTATACAAGCCTAGCCAAAAAGGTACCTTGGCTTTTGCCACCCAAGAAAATTATATTATATTGTCACCCAAGAAAATTATTATATTGCATTGTATTGCATTATATTATATTAAGTAAGATTACTTTCACTTTTTCTGATGATTCCTAAGTTTTCTCTTGACTCCAAATCTTTAGGAAAAAGACTAGAATGCAACAACATGCATTGTAGGACTGCAACGGTCATTCCTCTTTATAAGGGTGGACCATCAACTGACCCCAGGAACTGCAGACCCATCATTCTGACAAGTCTAATATGCAAAGCCATGGAACTAATTATCATGGGAATGACCAGCAAGGACATTGGCAACATACAGACACTGCTCGCATCTCAGTTTGGTTTTGTTAAAGGAAGGTCTTGCCTATTTAACCACGTAGATTTCTTTGATAGAGTCATTATGCTTATGGATGAGTGGAAAATAGTTCATACTGTCAACCTTGACCTGGCCAAGGCATTTGATACAATACCCCACTCAGTTATTATTGACAAACTCTCAGAACCAGGCATATATACCTAAATAACTCACTGGGATGCCAGCTGGATCACAGATAGGACCCAAGAAGTCAGGATCTGTTAGACCACCTCCACCAAGAGACTGGCCAGTAGAGGAGTACCCTAGGTCTCTGTGTTTGGCCCAACTCCTGTTTGGCATCTACTTCTCAGAAGTCGAGGCTAATGTCAAAGGCCTCTGGTTAACCAAGTTCACAGATGACTGCAATTGACAGCTGTCATAGATTCTCCCCACAACACCAACATCCTACAAAAGGGTCTAACACAAACAAATGACATGCCTGAAAGCCATGGATTAAATCTCAAAGGAAGAAATACATTAAAGTGCTCTTTGTGAAATCTTCTACCCAAGCTAACTACTTCATCGATAAAACACCCCTAAGAGCTGAGTCAGTAGTTAGGGATCTAGGGGCATATGTAATCAGTAATCTGGCATTTGACTAACATGTAGCCAAGACAGTAAGAAAATCATACTGTCACCCAGCTTGTACATAAGGTTATGGAGTCCAGGTCCAAGGAAGTTATAGTACCACTCTACTCAGCCATTATCAGACCTATCATTGAGTATAATGCCCCCTTTGGCAAGCACTTGCAATGGCTGGAATGCCCTCAAAGGTTCCTTAACAGGAGAATCCAGTGTATGAATGCTCTGTCCTACACAGATCACCTTAAGGTCCTGTCTGTTGTACATCCGCAAGACATACAGCACCAGAGAACACTAGATTCAAGGACCAGAACTTTACCTGCAATATAACTTAGACCTTTTGAAGTGACCGATATGTGTCTCAAAGGATCTCTGTGCTATGGAAGAAGCTCCTCATCTTCCTGAAGCAGAGTTCATTCCTGACCCTGTTCAAAAGAAGCCTTGATCATTGGATGGGAAATCAAATTCATCTCCAGTCTGGTCCCCATGTCTCTGATGTGCAGAGGTCAACAGAAAGTAAACTAATCCCCAATTAATAACCCCCCCCACACATAACCCTTAGCTACCTCTTTACAAACATGCCCACCATATAGGCACCCAAGGAAGTGTGGGACAAAACCGGGTTGCTTTGCATGGTTATGCTTCTAAAGACCCTAGTGTAAACCTATGAACCTATGAACACCCCCTGTATGAATAAATATACATGCATTCTGACATTACCTCTGATTCACACATATCACCCCTTTCTAGCTTCAGATTATGGATTACTGTCCATCTTTTTTAGTGAAACATGCTGCTGATTTTTTTGAAAACTGTGCAGACTCTTTTAAAGTGCTCTGATGTGTTTGGACGGTGTAACATTATTTTGAATAAGAGTCCAGTCTTATGTTTTAGAGGAGTTAATTAGAAGAGCATTATTCAAACAATGAGTTTATAAGGACAGCTCTTGGCCTTTATTTGAGCTTCCATACTTTAGATGTGTTTTGAGTAGATGCATATTTATATAGTCAAAGAATAATCTAGTAAACAACTGAAGTAGGTTGCTGTCACATGTTCTAAATGGTTCCTGAAACATTTATGTTACCAAGACTGAGTGAAGTGTGAAATCTAATACTGAAGTTTAAAGGGGTAGCTGAGAAAAAAACAAGAATAACAACCACAGCATACGTGCCACATTCATTTTTGGTGTTGATGTAAAAAGAACCTTTAACTATGCATCTACCGTCACCCATTTCATTGTCTTAAACAGTAAAGAACTTAATTAGAAAGCTACTTCATGGCATGGCTACCCTTTCTGAAAAATATTTTTATTGGTGATGACTTTTTCCTGCAGATTTTAAAAAGTGTTAAGAATTTGTAAACTAGGTAAGACCCTCAAGTAACATGGCTGATTTTGTGGTGTTCGGGAATTTTGGTGCAGTTAAACCACTTGTTGAGGATGACAGCTCACACAGATGACGCTTATGGGAATCAGCCTCAGGACTACAGGATACATAACTTCTCCACCACTGTTTGCTTTGCCGTACTTTCATTCAATGACATTAATTTGTCCAAAAACATTTTCACCTATGATTTGGGCCAGAGGCAAAAGATTGTGAAAACATGACTGAACATGTGCACACTCAAAATAAACAGTTATAAATAATAAGAAATGTCATCATTTAAATCTGTCTGATTTATGTAATATAGTAATGTACAGACCAATAGAAAATGCATACATTTCATAGAGATGTAAAGTTTAGGTCAACAAGTCCGCAAGCTTAAAAGTATAATGCAACAATAGGAGTGATGCTAATAGCAAGAGGGGCTGTAGAATGTATCAGATAAGGTGAAGGGAGAGACTCTACAAGATGGCTAGAAAGAATTACTGACTATTAATGAGGCCGATGGAGACGCTTTAATATGTGCAGGAAAGGGACAAAGGGAATATGTGACACAAAGATTTTACTGATCTGAGCATAAGGGAATGTACCTCTCCATCATCCCCTTAGGCTTAGGTCAGAGGGGAATGCAACGTACGTCCATAAAACATTTATAGCTGGTGATTTGCTGTTAAGCTACAGCGGAGGAATATTATGAAGGATGAAATAAAAGCAAAGGATCTAATATTAGTAATTAGGTGCCAGGCTATTTCAAAACAATTTTGATAAAGTATGCTGTTTAGCAGAATCAAAAAAGAGCACATTTTTAATGCATGAGAACCTCTATTCTGAGATCTAAGGGGTCATGTTGGCTGGTAGAGAATAACTTACTTGACAAAGGAGAACAGAAATTGGTGTATGAGAGTGCAGCAGTTATTGCAGGGTTACAATTTCTGTGCTAGCCCATTATGCTAAGTATAAGTACAATTTTATACTATATTTGCACTTTTAAACTGCATTTTTGTTATATTGCTGCTGATTTTTTAAAACTGTTCTTGCTAATTTGTTGCACTGTTTGTCTGCTGTAGCATGGACTAGATTCAGACCTGTTGAATCTGGCTCTGTTTGTTAAATTGAGCATTAAACCAGTTTATCTTTTGTTGGAGAGAGTCCCACCCCTGCACCCTTGTGGCAGGAGAGTGCAGTTAGGACTCATTGATTAAAGGTTGTTGATACAGGGCTCAATTTTGAGCTTTTCTATTGGTTAAATTGTTTAATTCAGTTTGCTCGCTGTTTTAACCCAGCTCTACAGAGTTAGATAACCAGCCAATGCTCTGCTGTATTCATCTGTTTGTGCGTAGCACACCTCCATACACCATCGCACACAACCACACAGTGGGGGTAACCATTGGTGCTATAGATGAAAAACTTCAACAGATAAATTTTCCCTTAGTAGCTGCCTGTGATCTGGCCGAGAAGTCCTTAAATTGTACCTAGCTGCTCAGAGACCACCTCAGCTGTGCTTTTGTCCCTTAAACAGTCCCAAAACCACCATATGTACAGTAGTTTTATACCATTTAGAGAACCCCTACTATTATAGACCCTTTATAGAACACCCCATTAGTACAGACCCCATGTAGAGCACCCAATTATATCACACCCCTCCATTTTCTCTCTGCACTGTGAAAACAGGATTTAATCTAGCATTATGGATGGTCACTTTCCCTCCATTTCTCCTACCACTCGGATTGACACGGGTGTCCTGAGGCAGTGTAGCAACTGCCTCATGTACATTGACAACCCTCTACTCCTAAATCACCCAAGTACAATTTGTGAGAGATGCATCTACACTAAGAATCTGGAATCCTTGCTCTCTCACACACAGAACAGTAACACTTAAGAGGTTGTCAGCTCACATACTACACCTCCTACGCAAATCATGCACTCAGTACATAAACCATCATATATGGAAGTACTCACCAGAAACCTACCAAAACATGAGAAACCTTCCAAACACAAACATATTACACCTAATACAGCACCTACAGCACTCAATGCACAAAAACACAAGCACCAATGTCTCACAAAATAAGCCCATAAAGCAAAGCACATCTAAACCAAATTTTAAGTCATAGGTGACTCCATTGTGAGACCCAGCAGGACAAGGAGAAGTTTGCGGTCAGCTGTTTATCGGGTGCCAGGATCCATCAGATCACACATGCACTCAAGTCTCTCAACAACAAGTAGCATTATGACTCCGACATAGTTCATATTGGTGTGAATGACTTGAGACGTACCTCACTGGGCGATATGAAAAGAAACATGATTGAGCCCTATGAATATGTGCCCCAGGCGGGTATGTCCCTAGCCTTGAGCAGCATTCTACCCTCACCTAGGATGATACCACAATATAAACAAAAGATGATTGATTTCCACGACTGGCTTAGATTCTACTTCATTTTAAGGGGATCCAGTTCCTCTCAGCCTGAGATGACATGGCTGATAGACCACACTGCTTTGTCAGAGATCATCTTCACCTGTCACGTCTAAGGTTTTGGTTACTGGCTAACTCACTTGCCTCCCCCATAGTGCCTTTTTTGGCAAGGTCTCAAGAAAAAAAATTCCAACATGAAAATATCACTCACAAATAAATTAAAGGTTGTGCTGCTAAATCAGAAACTGCAATCTCTCGAAGCACTCCTCTCCCTTGAGGATGTTGACATTCGTGCAGTCATAGAAACTTTGATCAGAGCCACAGAGAATACTCCGACTTTACAATGCTGCAATGCCTTCCACACTTTCAGACCCCAAAATAAACATGTGAGAACCAAAGGAGGAGGAGGAGCATCTATCTTCATCAAAGATAAATATACCACCAGACTGGCTAGACAGGAAAGCTCCATGGAGTTACTCCAAGTTCAACTAACTGTGGGTAAGACCCCCCCCCCCTTCAAGTCATCATTAGCTATAGTCCTCCTTCAATGCACCAAGATACCAACACTGCTTATCTGGACCTACTTGAGTCAATCAAATTAAAACTAATCACTCTAGTCATGGGCAATTTTAACTATCCCTCCATTGACTGGGAAACTTATACGAGTACCAACATGCAGCAAAATGGTTCCTGGACTTTGTTAACACTAATGCCCTGGAACAAATAATATGCAACCCCACAAGGGGCTCAAATATTCTCGATCTGGTCCTCACCAACATGGTTAACTGTTGCACCCCCACAAGTATAGGACCCTCACTGGTTAAATCTGATCACAAATCTGTCACATTTTAAGTAGCTATAACACCTAAAATCCTCTTAGGTAAAATCAGGCTAAAAAATTTCACCAAAGCTAATTATACCCTCCTAAGGGATGGCATAAGTAATTTCCAAGATGGCATTGACAACTATACTAACATATACACAAATACCCTGTACAAACACATATACAAATTTATTGACACAGCCGTACCTGATAGGATCAAAACAAAATCCTTAAGAAAAAAACAAGCCTCCCTGGAGGGCATCTAGCATTAATAAGTTATACAACAAGAGAAAGAAATTTCTGTCTAAGAATAAAAAAGAGAGGATCCAGCAGTGAAAGAACACCCTCCTCTGCTTGAACAAACAAATAAAACAACTTGTAAAGTCCTGTAAGGACAACTTAGAAAAATATTTAGCAACCATAGCTAAGGATAACCATAAGGCATTCTTCAGCTATATTAGTAACCTAAAATGTGGGTCCCAGGCATGTGTTGAACTGGCTGTGGATGGTATCATACACACTGATCCTGTGAAAATAGCTAACCTATTAGCTAACAGGTTTGGTGAATATTCCCCCCCCCATGTCTCATCTAAGCATTCCACAAAGCATTCCCTCTACATCATCCCCACCTTGCATCACCAAAGAGCAAGTCATTAACACTCTCTCTAAGGCCAAAAACATAGCCTCTATGCCACCAGATGGCATCTGCAGTCGCATTTTAAAAGGCCTAAAACATGAGTTAGCAACTCCATTAGGTACTCTCTTGAACCACATCCTGAGTACTGGTTTTGTCCCCGCTGAATGAAAAACAGCAACCGTCATCCCCCTTCATAAACGGGGTACAACAACGGATCCAGGGAACTACAGACTCATAAGCTTAACCAGCCTTTTCTATAAGGCCTTGGAATGAATAGGTTCATAGGTGTGTACTAGGCCAATGGCCCTGGAGCCTTTACAAGTGTAGCCCATAGAAGTGCCTGAAATCATGCCGCCGTTAGTTCCTGGTACCTCTATCAAGTAGAGCCACTAGAGTTATCCCCGGGGTGAACTTTCTATTTCCCATCCACTCATCAAGATTTCTCTTGAAGAGGGCCAGTGAGGTGCTCTGCTTGACATATATGGGAAGTCTATTCCAGAGCATGGGCAGTCCCTGGGTTATGAACCCGTCCCTCCAGCATGTTCTGTTGATTGTGGTAATGAGGTTGAGGTTCCTGGAGTGTGTGGTGCAGAGGGACTGAGATTTCTTTAGGTGTAACATTTCTAATAGGGATGGGTCAGACATGGCTTTGTAAGTCAAGCAGAGATTGCCTCTTAATAGACGATATGAAACAGAAAAAAGCTGGAGTTTTTTGAGTCTGTCCATGTATAACATGTGTATAAGGCCTAGGATCATCTTTGTGAGGTACTTTTGTGGCCTTTCCAGCTGTTGCATGTGTCTAGTGAGGTACATGCCAAATGGGACATTGTACTCAATGACTGGTCTAATGAGGGAAGAGTAGAGGGAGACAATGACCTCTTTCTTCCTGGATACAAAACCCTTAGTAATGAGATGTGCCACATAGAAGGACTTTCTGATCACAGTGGCAATGTGGTCGTCAAAACAGAGGTTGCTGTCAACCTGTGTCCCCAGATCTCTTATAACGCCTTCACTGTTCAGTGAGCTACCATCAATGTGGTAATTAGTGGGAACTGAGTTTTTCTCAAAGGGAATGACAATGCATTTTTTGGCATTAAGCTTAAGGCCATGGTTTCGACACCAGTCATTGGTCTTAGCAAGGCCTTTCTATAGGATGTCTACATCATTTGGGGAGTTAATAATGGCTCCCAGCTTACAATCATCAGCAAACTTAGTCAGCCAGAGTCCCTCTGTGTTGGCCTGGACTTCTGAGAAGTAGATGCCAAACAGGAGAGGACCCAGGACCAATCCCTGTGGGACTCCACTCGTGACTGGTTGGCAGTCTGACTTGGAGTCTGCTACTTTCAGACTGTGGGTTATATCTGTGAGCCAATTTGCAGCCCACCTAGTGATATAAGGGTTGATGCCTAGTTTGGTGAGTCTATCAATAATGTCTGAGTGGGGAATGGTATCAAAGGCCTTGCCAGATAAAGGTAGACTGTATGAATTGCCTTGCCCTCATCCACAGCTCTGGACTGCTAGACAGGGGTCCAGGGAAGCAAATATTGTGGGAAGAAATAGCCAGGGAATTGTTATGGCTAGGCTTGTATAGGCCCTAGGGCCAATAGCCTAGTACCAACCTATGAACCTATGAACCTATGGTGACTGACTCAAAGAAGTCAACTGGGTTGAGCAGGCATGATCTACCCTTTACAAAAACAAATTGCATGGGATCCAGAGTTTGGAGATTCCCTAGATCCTTGTTATTTAGGTCCATGATGATGCTTTCCATAGCCTTACATATCAGACTCATCAGGCTAGTGGGGCAATAATTCCCAGGGTCTGTAGTCGCTCCCCCTTTATGGAGAGGGATGACTGCAGCAGTGCACCATTCTGTATGGACAAAGCCTGAGGTGAGGCTTTGATTGAACAGGGCACACAGATGTGGTGCCAGTTCACTTTGTAGTTCATGTAGAACACAGCCAGGGATATTGTCAGGTCCCATGGAAGCTGTATTATTGGCCTTGGACAATGCATCATTAATCTGTGCTGCAGTAATGCTGGGTGACTGGCATTCTTCCAGTATTGTGATTGGTCCTTTGGGGGGGAGGGGTAAAGTTGGCACTGAATCTGTCGGCCAGTATGTTGGCAATATCTGTTGGCTCAGTATAGGAGGTACCATTGTGCAGTAACTCAGAGCAAATCTGGTTATTGCAGTGGAGGTTCTTGATAAAACTGTAGAAGGCTTTGTTGTTGTTTTTAGTGTCTGCCGCAATTCTGCCTTCATAGCTAGCTTTAGAGGTTTTGATGAGGGATCTCAACTTTTTTTTGAGGCTAATAAGAGAGTTTTTCCAGTCTTGGGACTTCACCTTTTCCTGCAACAGTTTCTTCCTTCTGTTGTAGAGTTTGTTAATGGCAGGGGACCACCAGATTGGCTTCCATTTTTTGGAGGAGAGCGTCTTGGTTCTGTTGGGTATGGCTAGTTCCATGCATTTATGTACGTGTTCGTACAATGCACTGGTGTATTATTCGGTGGTCATGCACCTATTTTCCATTTGCATGGGTGCCGTGAAGTTAACCACCTCTGATTTTAGGAGCCCAACGTCAGCTTTGGAGAAGTTTTTCATGGTGGTTACCTTTGCTGGTGGTGTGGGTGAGATGTGGATTTCCATGGTAATTAGTTTGTGGTCGGATCTAACCAGGGAGGAATTGACTACTGGTGTAGAGCAATGGATGGCCATGTTAGTAATAACCAGATCAAGGATGTTGCTTCCTCTAGTGGTGGTAAGAATGAGCTGGTCCAGTGCATTTGAATTAATGAATTCCAAAAAGCATTGAGCAAGTGTATTGGTGCATGAGTAGTTTTCCCAGCTAATGGAGGGGTAGTTGAAGTCACCCAGTATGAGAGTGTTGGGTTGGACTCAAATAGTTTTCAGGGTGCTTAGGAATGTGGAGTGAGAGTCTTGGGACATGGTTGGGGACCTATAGCAGGCCACGACCTGAATCGCAGTGTAACCCACTGTTAGTTGTACCTGAAGTAGCTGCAATGCATTATGCTGGGCTGCTAGTCTGGAGGTGTGTATATCCTTTATGAATATGGAGACTCCACCACCTTTGGAGCTTTGGTACATGTTCCGGGGCCAAAAAGTGTAGAATGAGTTATAGCCTGGTAGCACAGGGGTGCTTTCTGCTGCTTTAAACCAGGTCTCCATTACAGCCCAAATGTCGATGTTCTCCATTTTGAGGAGTGCTTTGAGCAAGTGCATCTTGAAATTTAGACTTCTAGCATTGAGCAGCATGACCCACAGATTGCATTTATTTATAGCTGTTACAGTGGTAATTTGGTCTTTGGAACATCACCTAAGAAAGGCACTGTAGGGGTGGCAGGGGTGACAGATACAGGCCATCTCTGGCAAAGCATCGAGGTCTGTCAATCATGTCATCCCAAGCAGAGAGATACTGGCTCCCCTTAGAATGACACCAGAAACTTAGTCAATTGTTGAAATTGATCATTTTCTGCTTGTACTGTGGTATCATTCAGGGTGATGGTAGAATGCTGCTCAGGGCTAGGGTCATACCCACCTGGGCTACCATGTTTCTTTTCATGTATCCAGGGAGGTACATCTCAGGTCATTCACACCCACATGTACAATGACAGAGTCATATTTGTACTTGTTGTGGAGTGATCTGAGTGCATGTGTTATGTGTCAGATCCTGGCACCCAACAGACAGCTGACTGTTACCTTCTCTTTATTCAGCCTAGTGAGTGGGACATCAGTGTGCCTCACTATCAGGTCATCTATGATTAGTGTATTGGGCAAGCTGTTTTGCCTTAGCGGCTTAGGTTGAGTGGCACACTGTGTAGGTGAGCTATGTGTCTTGTGATTTGTGTTGTGTTGTGGTGGTCGAGTGTGTTTCTGATTTGGAGGTTTCTGCTTTTTGGGTGGATTTCTACTGAACGCCTCCACAAAGGTGGATGTGTGCTTTGTGTTTTTATGTCAGAGCTGTGATGGCGGGTGTTCTGGAAGGCTATGTGTTCCATGTGGTGTGGTGCAGGTGTTGACCTTCTCCTCTTGACCATCTATTCCAGTCTTAAACTGGTGGACGTGTTTGAAAATGCCACCAGAGCCACAGACGAAGGCAAATCTGTACATACAGCCTACCTTGATTTAGCCAAGGTCTTTGACAAAATCCCACATTTGGGCATTATTGATAAACTCTCCTAGTTGAATATCAACAATTATGTCATCAGGTGGGTTGCTAACTGACAGATCTCATTCAGTCAAAGACCTGTCATCAGTGGGGTTCCACTGGGGTCAGTGCTGGGCCCCCTATTGTTTGGAATATACTTATCAAAAGTTCAGGCCAAAACAGAGGGGCTGTGGCTGTCTAAGTTTGCTGATGACTGCAAATTAGGTGCAATCATTGAATCCCCAAGCAATGTCAATATATTTCAAGAGGGACTTACACAGACCAATGATTGGTGCCAAAGCCATAGACTCAAACTCAGTGATAAAAAATGCATCATCATCCCCTTCGGTAAAAACAATATCCCTGCAGACTATCATATAAATAATAATACCCTAAATAACAACTCAGTAGTGTGAGACTTGGGAAAGCAAGTTGACTGTAGCCTAAGCTTTGACCAACATGTGTCTACTGTGGTAAGGAAGGCATTCTATGTTTCACACTTCATTAGAAAAGCCATTGCCTGAAGAGCAAAGAGGTCACAGCATCCCTGTACTCGACCCATATCAGGCCAATAAATTAGTACAATGATCCCTTTGGTATGTATCTTACCAGGCATCTGCAGCAACTTGAGAGACCTCAGAGATTTCTAACCAAGAAAATTCAGGATCT
>NC_056741.1:69008567-69011067 GCF_019279795.1 Protopterus annectens | reverse complement strand
CAACAACACAAGATCAGCCATTGCTCACTCCCAGCTTCTATCCACCCTACTCTATACATCTCCCATTCTGACTAATCTCAACAAAACTGAACTAAGCAAAATGGAAGCCTGCTATAACAGAATTGCCAGCTTTGCTGCAAATTGCTCATATAGAACTCATCACTGTACTGCTTTGAGACAGCTCCACTGGCTTGAACTGCCCAACCTCCTAACCTACAGTCAGCTCTGCCTCAATCTATTACCTCCCCAATAAGTGTCCTGCCCTCAAAAACCTAGTATAACAGCACTCAGCCAAAAGGCCTCTTAGATCACCAAGCAAACTACTACTAGACGTCACCAGCAGCTACAATAGCTTTGGAGATGCACTATTTAGTAGTTCAGTGGCTACAAAATGGAACTCTGTCCCTACTAGCATTCAGAACATATCATCCAAAGCCTCCTTTAAAGACCTCATCAGGCAACATCTCAAGTAAAGTTGGCAGTGCCATGATTGCTCCCCAGGCTAGTGAATGTGGATAACATATACATACTAAATCTAGAGCACTTGATAATAGTTTTCAATCTTACTCACAAACACTGGCTAATCAACAATGTATGTACTGTACATGTGTACTATGTATGTATTCTACCTATGTTCCCAATTTCAGCTGTACACCACAAATCTATTAATTACCTTTATTTTTAAATTAATATTTTTTTGTTTGTTCTCTTCACTGCAACTGTTGATGTGCTCCATACTACTGTAAAAACATGTCTTTTGTAATTTGTGTGTATACTGATCATGTCTAAATAACTAAATGTATCTGTAATTTTTCTTTGTGGAGCTTTTCTCCCTGGGCCTCTGCTGAAAAAGGGCCTTTTCGGCTCAGTCAGACACCCCCAGTTAACAAATGTAAAATAAAAAATAAATAAATAAAGCTTTGCTTATTAATAGATACATTATGAATAATCTATCAGGTAAGTTCATTAAAACCCAGATCTGGTCAAATGCAAGAGGATGACATAGGGATATCTTCAGGAGATACTGATTTTGAGAAATGGCAAATTGGAACCTGTGTTGATGCAATGTTATAATCCAAAGACCCCGCAGTGCATTCAGTTCTCCTCCCTGGGCTTCTTTATATTATATACAGTTTCTGAGGTCCTAGAACTTTCTCATCACTAGAAACCTGTTTAAATAATTCACAACTACTATTAAATCCTAAAAAAATTCTTCTTCTTCTTTCAGCTGCTCCCGTTAGGGGTCACCACAGCAAATCATCTGTTTCCATTTCTTCCTGTCCTCTGCATCTTGCTCTGTCACATCAACCACCTGCATGTCCTCTCTCACCACATACATAAACCTTATCTTAGGCCTTCCTCTTTTCCTGTTACCTGGCAGTTTCATCCTTAGCATATTTTACCCAATATACTCTGCATCCCTCCTCAGCACATGTCCAAACCAACGTAATCTTGCATCTCTGGCTTTGTCTCCAAACCTTCCAACCTGGTCTGACCCTCTAATATACTTATTCCTAATCCTGTCCACCTTCATCACACCCAGTGCAAATTTTAACATCTTCAACTTTGCCACGTCAAGCTCTGACTCCTGCCTTTTTGTCAGTGCCACTGTTTCCAACCATATAACATAGCTGGTCTTACTACCCTCTTGTAGACCTTCCCTTTCACTCTTACTGATACTCGTCTGTCACAAATCACTCCTGACACTCTTCTCCACCCACTCCATCCTGCCTGTACTCTCTTCTTCTCCTGTCTTCCACACTCACCATTACTCTGTACTGTTGATACCAAGTATTTAAACTCATCCACCTTTGCCACCTCTACTCCCTGCATCCTCACCATTCCTCTATCCTCCCTCTCATTCACACATATATATTCTGTCTTAGTCCTCCTGACCTTCATTCCTCTTATCTCTAGAGCATATCTCCACCTCTCCAGGGTCTCCTCCACCTGTTCCCTACTCTCACTACAGATCACAATGTCATCTGCAAACATCAAAGTCCATGGGGACTCCTGTCCAATCTCGTCTGTCAACCTGTCCATCACCACTGCAAATAAGAAAGGGCTCAGAGCTGATCATTGATGTAATCCTATCTACACCTTAAACGCATACATCACTCCCACCAGAGACCTCACCGCTGTCACACTACCCTTGTACATATCCTGTACCACTCTTACATACTTCTCTGCCACTCCTGACTTCCTCATACAATACCACAACTCCTCTCTAGGCACCCTGTCATACGCTTAATCCTAAATCCCAAAATCCTAATCCTAAACCTAATCCTAAAAAAATAAATAAATAAATGGCTCCCCTTTGCTCCTAAAACACATGTCTACCAAACAGCACTGTTTGTTATCACTTCTGCCAACAGGACAATAGAATAGGTGTTAACATAGATGACAAGTTGAAATTCAACCACCATGTATCACACATGCTTAAAAAAACTCATCAAAAACTATGTACATTATAAAGATTAAAACCTGCCTCACTAACATA
>NC_056741.1:68976067-69003567 GCF_019279795.1 Protopterus annectens | reverse complement strand
TACTTGTGCAATGTGGAGTATAAACAGAATGCAAAAAACAAAACCCTCCATCTAATAGTTATACCTCTGCATGGTTTTCATGGTCATGCTCTTAACAGCTACAGAGAAACATTCTGCTTTCCTGCCTTGCTTATCTGACATGATTTTCTAATGCCATGTACAGAAAAAGGGCACTTTTGACAATAGTGTTCTTAAAACACCACTTGCAAATATTGCTTCTCCAAAGTGGATTCACGGGGAAACTTTTTTTTTCAGAGAAGTGCAATTTACAAGTAAGCACTAGCCAAAGGAAAGGTACTCTCATGTCACATGCAGCCTACCTCGCCATGACACTCCAAATAATGTCGACTTTATGGGGCATTTTCCTTAGAATTATTCTACTAACTTCAAGAGGAGGACACAGCTGTGGTGGCAGTGGTGACGGGGGTTAGCTTGTGTGTGTGTGGGGGGGGAGGTACAATGTACAATGCTAATCAGCAGTGCTTGCATTTGATTTGAACTTTCCCAAACCAGGATTTCCTCACTGATCCACTTTTAGGAAAGTATTGTAGCACAAGTGATATTTATAGATGTTTTCTTTTTCTTTAGCAAAATTGCTACCTCCTGTGCTCATGATCCTGTCATGGGTGAGTTGAAGCCTGCGTGCACCTGTGATCATTTAAGCTATGGTTTCTGGTGTTTTGTGTTACTGATAGTACTTCCCTTGGCAGTCTGGTCTAAAATGAAGGATCTCTATGCCATGTTGATGGCTAAGTAATTAATAAAACCTTGAATAGGTTTAAAATAGATATTCAGTAATGAAACTTGAGTCATAGTGAGTTATTTTCACAAAAAAAAACAGTCGCCTAAAGGTGTTAGCATTAAAATGACATACTGAGCTCAGGCTCTGTGCACACAAACATCCATGCATAGCCACACTACATACAATGCTCACACATGCACACATGCACAGCCACACACATTGTATATAAATATATATATATATATATATATATATATATATATATATATATATATATATATATATATATGCAAAAAACAAAAACTGCATCAGATAATTATATACATGCGATGTCAAATGTAACATGTCTCTTTACATTTGCGATTACCTCAGTTAGATGTTTTAGTATTTTGATTATAGTGATCACTGGTAAACTTGTCTGATGCATTTTCTATCAAACAAAGTTCATCGCCAGTTTAAAGTAATATACTCATGTATGCATACATATACATACATATCCACATCTAGGAGTATATTATAATTTCTCATAAATACAATTGCACAAAACACAAAACATCATGCAGTTGTACTGAAAAATAAAAACTAAAACAGTATGATTGCAAATATAAACATATCACTTACATTTGTGATTATAAACCTAACAAGAACTTTAAAATCTAGTTTAACATCAGGGGCTCTGCAACACCCCCCAAAACACCCATGTAAATTAAAAATACTAACTCTATGATCACACAATTATGAAACTAGGGAAACAAAAAGATTGATGTTATAGTCAATATTGCACACCTCAATTATAACATACTTTTCACCACAAAAAATCATTAACATAAATAAAACAGTTTATGACATAATAAGGGGCAACCATATATTCATATGAATATGAATAAATATATGTATAGAGAGAGACTGAGCAGGAGAGAGCAGGACAGTTTATATTGAAATGCAGATCGTAGCTAGATTATTTTCTGGTAGTCGGACTACAACCATTTTAATATGATTCTAATTTCAGCTAAACACAAAACAGAAAGCGACTCTACAAATTAAACTTTACCCAACCCTGTCATAATGATAAGTCGCCAGGACTACATAAGGCATCCACACATGCGTCATTACTTGGCAGTAGTGAAAACATTACCATCAGCTTACCCCTATGGTAAAAAGGACTCATAATAGAGGAAAATTTATGAAAAAATATAAATATCTGGTTGCAGTTATTTTCAGTAACAATACAAAAACATGCAGTACAATGAAGGACATATGAGGTGAAAATATGTAACTACATTAAGTGGCAAACCTTTTATGTTTGGGATTTGTTGCAATGGAAGAGTTTAAAATAGTTTTAGCTGATATAAACAGAAATGGGTCTCTCCAGCATAGAGGGCTCTGTATCCTGGTTGGATCCATGACTCCTAATGATAAGCTAAAATTAGAAAAAGTTAGAAAAAAGCATAACATTCATATTGACTTATAATTACCTGATGAAAGAACCCTAACAGACCAGTGCAGTCACAGAACATTTTTTTTGAAGATACACGTGTACTAGGACTTCTTAATGTTTTATATGTAAAACTGCCCAATATAATATCTTAAAATATACGATATACATGGGTGGACTACCACATGAGATACTCACTGAGGAAATAACATCTAGAGGTTGGAGCTTTGTAAATGAAAGGTATTATACTAATGTGAGTCACAAAAAAGCCAAAATGTTAGAAGTTCACTGAGCTAGTAAGATATTTTAAAGTGTTTCAAAAATAACATTATATTATTAGAATGTATGATGCGTCCAAGGTTCAACCAAGAAACCAAAAGTAATGTCAGGAAAGATAAAAATGCTGAACCAAAAGCCACAGACAAAATTAAAACACAATTTCTTTTAATGGTTAGTGCTTTTGCAGCAATATCAACACACATGTGATATCTCTAAAAGTGTGGAGTCAAATGCCCTAACTAAGCATATAGCTACACATGACCATATGCATGCATTTAGGTTTATGGTAGTGGAGAAAATCCATAATAACGTGACAGGGGGAGATTTCAGAAATCAAACTGAGAAAGTAGAGCTAGAATGAATTATAAGGATAATAGCCACCTGGGGTAAAGGGATTAATGACAAGGTATCCATAAAAACTATTTTTACAGGCAAGAGGTTTACATAGATAAACTGTTTTAAACTGTTTTAAAATGTTTTATATGTAACTGCATATGTTTTTGAACTGCAATGTTCAGATTTGCATTTGTAATTGAATTTGTGATCTTACTGGTTGGTTTATAGATTAAATATTTGTAATTGCACTGTTGGATTGTCTGATGAAGCACCTCAATTTGCTGCAAAAGTGCTCACCATTAAAAGAAATTGTTTATGTTTTAATTTTGTCCGTGGATTGGCTCATGTTCTTTATCTTTCCTCACATTACGTTAAATGTGACTTAAGCTTGTCACAGTAGACTTGTAAAAGTTATGTGTCTATGACATAAAATTGCATGAAAATAGAATGTCATTTTGTACACAACTAGGGACACAAAAATCATACCCGGGAGCAAAACATGCAATTTGACAAGTGCTCCAGCATTAAACACCAACCACAAGATCACAAATATATTAATTTTCTAGAAATGTGCCAGTTATAATGATTTTCCTAAGGAAAAGATTCACATTGCATTTTAGCTTATTCCAATCAAGCACACTTCATACAGCAGAATTATTTAAGCAATAACCCACGCCTGGGTGTGGGTAATGCTGGATTTAACCACGGTTGGTGTGGGTTTGGTCACGAGGGTGAAACCCGTATGGCCAAACAAAGACAACCGTTGGTAAATCCAGCATTACCCACACCCAGAATTGGATTATTGCTATTATACAATGATATTATTTAAGAAAAACAATACTTACTTTTCTTAAATAATGGCATTGTATAATGCCTCCTTGCTGCCCTTCTGCAGCTGTCCAGCATTCTGTGACAGTTCTGATGTACTGTGCATGCGTATGGTTACGCAGTATATCAGAGCTGTGTGTGGAAGCAACTGGAGAAAGGAAGATCTCCTTTGCTTTTTGAAACGTGTCTCTCTATGTTAAAAGAGTTTAACATACCGAGATAACAACAACGGGCGACCGGACCTTTTTCCTTTAGTATAAGTCTGATTTACAATGGGCACGCTGACCAATCAGCGTGCACATTTTAGAATATTAATGGGGGGGGGTCGTTGTATAATTGAGCATATTACTTAGTAAAAGGTAGTAGCAGTGGCAGATAGCTATTTGTTTTAGAGTATGATATATTCAGTTTATACTGTATTGTAGTTACGGAATAAAAGTTAACAGACTGAACAAAATTTACATAATAAATTAAGACAGAGTGAAAAATGAGGACATCAGAATACAGGAAAATGAAATGCAGAATCATGAATCAGGTAAAAGCACTGAGGTGGCTAATTAGTTCCCACAAGCTTGTATCTGTATCATCGACAGAATTATTCCTGCAAGTAAATCCGTGTGTATGTAAGGCCCCAGTGTTTACTGTCAAACTCTAAAAGTAGAACATTACATCTCTGAACCTTGAGTTACTTGGAAACCTGAATGGCTGTATGGTGTGAGAGGGGTGACACCCTGACTATGTCCTAGACAACCTGGGTTCAACTGCGACCCTCAGAGTTGGAGGAGTTAACTGTGGTGGGATAGGAGTGTTTGGCCATGATAACTCATCCACCCCAGGGAGAGGATGTTGACAGAGTATCACAACAAGCTCCACCTAGAGGAGTGGTAGTTACTGCAGCTCCTACAACATGGGAGTCAGACAGCCTGAGCGCACCAGTGAGGGCACATGCACTGCTAATGAAGATGACGGGGCCACTAAAACTTGTACTTAGTCTGGGTCCAGGCTGGTGGATATTATAAAAAACAAATTAAATGTTTAGTGATGTCTATTTCAATATTTACTGAGGATGTACTCCATAACTATGAATAAATTGCTATAAAGAGAGTGGTGAGTTATTTGTAATGTTTAACATTAAGACTGAACTTGACAAAGCTGAAGTGAAAATGTGTTTGTCCTGTAAATGTCTTGTAAATACATCTAGTTGTTTTCTCTATCACAGTGCTTATTCCCATTTTTTTTTGGTTGGCATTATACTGCATATTCTGGGTGTATATCACATGCTCAAAACACCAAAACATTGAACAACACAACATCGATCTCATAACCACGAAAACTAAAAACAGCGAAGCCATGGAACATCAAATTCTTTCCCAGGGAAAGAATTTGGTGGGCCATTTCCACAACTTCACTATTTCCTCCACTGTGGTGTGATCTCGGAGTTGGTATATTTAAGTAGGGGTGTGTGGGGGGCTTATTAGACATTGTTTGTAGTGTTTGTGTGTTTCGTGTTATTTGCTGGAACAGCAATTTTTTTCCCAGGGAAAAAAATCGCTGTTTTCAGCTTTCAGCATTTTCAGTTTTCACGATTATAAGTTTGATGTTGTGTTGTTCCATGTTTTGGTGTTTCGCGCATGTGATATAAACCCCATATTCTGACCAAGAGGGGTGATAGGAGAATATGACATGATGTTCCCACCCCATTATGGATAATAACTATGAATGCAGCCCCTGCTCCCTTCTCCCTGTGTCCTAGGATGTCAAGGGGCAGAAGAATCAAAAGAGTCATTAGGTATGAAGGGCTTGATGGTTACATTGAGGGAAATGGGGGGGGCAAAAAGAATGATAAAAAAGTTACTTAAAGTACAGAAAATATGCACAAACTCTGTGCAAGACAGGTAACACAAACCAGTCCCCCTAGGATTTGTAAACACTGTGGGGCACAAAACGTGCCCTGATACTCTTGGAGTCAGGGTTGTTCTTCATTGTATTACCCCATCTGAAGGAGCAAACCACTAAAGCACTGTATGGCCATATATGTAAACGTTTTGGATGAGTGTTACAGTATAAAATCCTATAAAACCCACTCCTCAGTTCTTTTTCTTTTAATGGCATCCTCTATTTAGTATTAATGGTATATTTTGTTTAGTATTAATGGTATCCTTTGTTTAGTATTAATGGTACCCTTTGTTTAGTATTATTAGTCAAAATGTTCAGCTCAGTTTAGTACGGTGAGACACTGACCAAAGATAGCCAACTTGCATTGTAGCACAGTGACTGCTAGTTGTGGTGTTGCTTCTTGTGTTGTATTTATTACAGCATACATCACAGAGGGGAGATGGAGTGCCTGCGACATACACAGCAGGCAGACAGGCAGGCAGAACAGTTGTAGGGTTTCCTTGTCAACCAGTGAGGAGCAGGTGCAACTCATGCCCATCAACTGTCCAGAGTTTTGCAGAACGTCCAGATTTTTGACTTGTAGTTTTGATCTGTTCCTCATAACATTTGTATTTTTTTGGTAAATCACTGAGGACTGTAGTCACTAAATAATAAGACATTTTAGTTTCACACTTCATATCCTTCAGAAATGCACTCTAACATAAATGCTGTTATTCTAGCAGCTTTCTAAGTTTATAAGTGAATATTTAAAATCTGGCCCTATTTTGGGGCCTTTGTTCCTCCCATTGTATTAGGCTTTGTCCAGAGTTCTTGCTCTGAGAAGTTTAGAGGGATGGTGAATCTTGGCTGATATAGTGGCCACTACCTACGGAAAAATTCAGATCCCTGAACCCTGTTTTGAGAGAGGTGTCTCTGGGGACTTATGTGAAGGTATCACTGAAATCTGAAGTCTGGAAGGTATCCCTGACATCTCAAAGGGATAGAAGTTGTTGGAAGTTATTCTGTCTGTTTGGTAAAGTCTGCTGATAATATTAATTACTGTCTTCCTTTTGAAAATCCCTATATGAAGGAATATTGTAGCTGTGGACTGTACTTTGGAAAACGGTTTTAAATGATTTGGATTTATTTATTTTATTCCACGGATTACAGAAAGGAATTCCTTTTTATTATTCCTGTAAAAATCTTCATCTAAAACACTGTAATATCTGTTTTTATGGACTTGCTTTATTACTGTAATATCATTGAATGCTGTAGCGTGTATAAACAAACAAGCAAAGAAACACTTTTAATGTGTCTGTTTTAACTGTCTCATCAAAATACACCCACCTGTGTTCAAAGATCAGTTGTGTTCTGCTGCTTTAAACAAAACTTATTTTTTTTCAACACAACCTTCTTGCTGCACTTTTTTGACATCTTCCAGCAAGATATGGCATATACAGCAAACCTTAGTTGAATACTATAATATGCACCTTATTTGATATAACAAATGCATGCTTTCCCAAAACAGTTTACATAGTCAAGAGCCTGATTCAGATATGTAGGGAGACTTTGTAGAAATGCATACAACAATGTAGAAAATGACACCTTGTTGTTATAATGCCCTTTATTACCGATGTTACAACTGATCTCTTGAATGTAGAAATAGCCACAAGGAAGTGTTGCAGACAGATAGGAATTCTGGCCTGGTGATAGTGACTCCCACAGCATCATAGTATCTGCATTTGCATAATACTTTACATATGTGTTGTATCAGCATGCTCCATAACGATTTCCCTGACGAATTGGAGACATATTCATGTTATCGAGTGTAACAGACCAAGCGATGAATTACTTTTGGAATGGCATTTCAGACCTGACAATGTGCCCTTGATGGTCACTTCCCCTTTTGTTTCTATTTCTGTCCTTGTTGTATTTTAGCTGCTTTGCATTTGCTGGTAGTTTGGAGATAGAAATAGTGATCAGATTTGCATGACTTCCCCTGAACTGATAAAGGTTCACGTATGTAGTGATAGCAGCTAACTGTAGGCCCTTATTTCTTTTAACAAGTGAAGATGTGTTACTGTACTACTGGTAGTCTAACAATGGATATGTGACATCATCAGGCCTTCATGTTAGATAACAAATTTTCCATCAGCTGATTCCAGACATTTATTCAATTATTTATTTATTATATATGACATTTGTTGACCAGGAATGTCCTACTAAGCCAGAGGCCTTTTTCAGTGGCAGTCCGGGGAAAAAAGCTGCACAAATAAGCACAAAGTTTACAAGGTAACAATTTCTGAGTATATAACAGAGAACATATAGTGTGGAATGCACGTGGTTACAAAACGTGGTCCTGATTAACTAGCAATGCAGAGAGACTCCTGAAAGCAGTTAACAAACTATTTTATTTATTTTAATTTATTTGCTTTTTTTTTTTTTTTTACTGGGAAAGTCCACTGGGCCTAGGAGAGCCCATTTTCAGTGGTGGCCTAGGGAGAAAAGCTCCATGGCATAAATAATTACATCTAAGATTTACAGTTTACAGTTTAAATGATACATATTCAGTTCTACTGAAGAGAAATTAGACAGTAAAGCTTACAGAGATAAATTCCTTCCAAATTATAAAAAAGAAAAAAATCAATAAGCAGCCAACAATAAAAAAAATAAAATATTTACAAATGTAGATGTGAACAGTTCATAGTTGTATAGTCATTGCTGATCTTCATTTGTTTGCAGTAGTAACAGAATTATTTCCTGTTCTTTCAGAGTTATTATCTTACCAGTAATAGAGCTGTTATTTTGCCATTAACATAGCTGAGTAGATTGATTAGGGGTAACTTGTGAGTCCAGGGGGGCTTGGTGCAATTAATCAACAACAGGTACAAATATGAATCTGTCGTTGTACATGTGGGTGTGAATGACCTGAGACGTACCTCCCTGGACTACATGAAAAGAGACCTGGAGGAGCTCTCGGATTATGTATACCAGGCGGTTATGACCCTAGACCTGAGCAGCATCCTACCATCTGGTGTCATTCTAAGGGGATCCAGTATCTCTCTGCCTGGGGTGACATGATTGACAAACCTCGATGCTTTGCCAGAGATGCCCTGCATCTGTCATCCCTGGGCTTCCAGATACTGGCCAAGGCTCTTGCCACCCCTATAGTGCCTTTTGTTCCAAAGACCAGATTACCACCATAACAGCTACAAATACAATCTGAGGGTCATGCTGCTCAATGCTAGAAGTCTAAATCTCAAAATGCACTCGCTCAAAGTACTCCTTAAAATGGAGAACATCGACATTTGTGCTGTAACAGAGACGTGGTTCAAGGCAGCAGAAAGCACCCCTGCACTGCCAGGTTATAACTCATTCCACATCTTTAGGCCCCAAAATGTGGACCATACCTCCAAAGCTGGTGGTGTTTCCATATTCATAAAGGATGCACACACCTCCAGACTGGTAGCCCAACATAATGCATCAGAGATACTTCAGGTGCAGCTAACATTGGGTAAGACAGTGATTCAGGTTGTAGCCTGCTATAGGTCCCCAACCATGTCCCAAGACTCACACTCTTCCTGCCTAAGCAGCCTGGAGAATATTAGGGTCCAAACTAACACTCTCATACTGGGCAACTTCAACTACCCCTCCATTAACTGGGAAAACTACTCATGTAACCATACAATTGCCCAACATTTCCTGGAATTCATTAATTCCAATGCCCTGGACCAGCTCATTCATACCCCCACTAGAGGTAGCAATATCCTTGTCCTGGTCATTACTAACATGGGCGACCACTGCTCTACACCAATAGTCAACTCCTCCCTGGTTAGATCTGACCACAAACTAATCACCTTGGAAATCCACCCCCCCACAAAGGTAACCACCACAAAAAACTTCTCCAAAGCTAACTCTGGGCTCCTAAAAACAGAGGTGTCTAACTTCACGGCACCCATACAAATGGATAATAGTTGCATGACTGCCAAATCATATACCAAAAGAATACAACTTCTATGGGACCTGACAATATCCCTGGCTGTGTTCTACATGAACTACAGAGTGAACTGCCACCTCACCTGTGTGCCCTGTTCAACCACAGCCTCACCTCAGGCTTTGTCTCTACTGAATGATGCACTGCTACAGTCATCCCTCCCCACAAAGGAGGAGTGACTACAGACCTTGGGAACTATTGCCACAGTGTGAAAGTAGCTGACTCCAAGTCAGACTGCTGACCAGTCATGAGTGGATTCCCACAGTGTTCAGTCCTGGGACCTTTCCTGTTTGGTATCTACTTCTCTGAAGTCCAGGCCAACACGAAGGGACTCTGGCTGACAAAGTTCACAGACGATTGCAAGTTGGGAGCTATTATTAACTCCCCAAGTGATGTTGACATCCGACAGAAAGGCCTCACTGAGACCAATGACTGGTGTCAGAACCAGGGTCTTAAGCTCAATGCCAAAAAATGTGTCATCATCCCCTTTGGGAAAAAGCCGGTTCCCATGAATTACCACATCAATGGTAGTCCACTGAACACAGAAGGTGTTATAAGAGATCTGGGAACACAGGTTGACAGCAACTTCTCTTTTGATCACCACATTGCCACTGTGGTCAGAAAGTTCTTCTATGTGGCACATCTCATTACTAAGGGTTTTGCATCCAGGAAGAAAGAGGTCATTGTCTCCCTCTACTCTTCCCTCATTAGGCCAGTCATCGAGTACAATGCCCCATTTGGCATGTACCTCACTAGACACCTACAACAACTGGAGAGGCCACAAAAGTACCTCACAAAGAGGATCCTTGGCCTTAAACATTTGTCCTATATGGACAGACTCAAAAACTCCAACTATTCTCTGTCTCATATCGCCTACTTAGAGGCTATCTCTGCTTGACTTACAAAGCCATGTCTGACCCAGCTCTGTTAGAAATGCTACATCTAAAGAAATCCCAATCTATCCACACCACATGCTCCAGAGACCGCAACCTCATTACCACAATCAACAAAACATGCTGGGGGACAGGTTCATAACTGACAGACTGCCCATGCTATGGAATAGACTTCCAATACTTGTCAAGCAGAGCACCTCACTGGCCCTCTTCAAGAAAAATCTTGATAAGTGGATGGGGAATAGAAAACTCATGCCAGGGATCACTCCAGTGGCTTTACTCAACAGAGGCACTGAGAACTAAGGTTGGGTGGCACGATGCCAGGGTAATCCTATGGACTAGGCTTGTAAAGGCTGCAGGGCCATTAGCCTAGTACACACCTATGAACCTATGAACTACATATCCAGTTAGATGAGAGGTGGGTATGAAGGGAAGCCTTGAAATGAGTAACGTTTTGAGATACTCTGATGGAGAGGGGTACAGCATTCCAAGTTTTGGCTACTGAGAATGAGTTAAGAAGTTGACCCGAGAGAGACTGGGTTTGTGGATTTGTAAGAGTTGCTGGTCTCCTGATCTGAGTGGCCTTTTGGGAAGGTAGTGTTTAAAGGTAGAGCTCAGAGCTGAACAATCTTGGAGTTTGAAGAGGATTTTGTGAGCAGTAGTTAGTTGTAGATAGTAAAGGTAGTTAGGAATCTCTAGCCATTTGAGAGAATAAAGGACACTGCAGTGGTGAATGAAAATTTGGAGTTGGTAGCGAATTTGACAATTTTATTGTGGCAAGTTTCAAGTTTGTTTTTAGTAGCAGTCTGGATGTTGGTGATCAGGGGGCATCGTAAAGGAGAGAAGGTAGCAGGTATGTTGTGGCAAGGATGTGTCTAGTGGATAGGCTTAGGAAACAGTTGTGTCTATACAGGGTACCTAGTTTGGTATGTGTTTTGCAGATGTGTTGTATGTGGAGATCGAATTTCATGTGCTCATCTATAGTGACTCCAAGGAGCTTTGTGTGGGTAATGACTTCTACCAAAGAGTTATTGAATGAGAAGATGGTGAAAACTGATTTGTTTAAGGGGGTTGTTTTTGTAGGGGAGAAAAGAATGATTTTGTTTTTTTTTAGGATTCAGGGTGAGAAGGTTATTGAGCATCCAGGATTCAGTGACAGAGAAGACATTTTGAGTTAGTTTAAGTACGTTGGGTGAAGAACTGGCAGAACAGATGATTGTGGTGTCATCTGTGTATTGAATGACTGACACTTGTGGTAGTGATGATTGGAATTTGTTTATGAATATACTAAAGAGGATGGGTCCGAGTATGGAGTCTTGGGGAATGCCGGTGGTGGTGTTGAGAAAGGTAGAGATGGAGTGTTGCCATCTTTTAGCCTGTTGTCTTTCATTTAAGTATCTGTGGAACCAATTTAGAGAGTGGGGGGTAGAGGCCAAAGTTAGAGAGTGGGGGTAGAGGCCAATAGCTGGGAAATGAGTAAGGGGTGAGAGATGGTATTGAAGGCTTTGAATAGGTCGAGGAAAAGGGGTGAGACTAGTTGGCCTTTGTCGCGGGCTTTGTTTACTGTGTCCATAAATGATAGAAGGGCAGTTATTGTACTATGGCTGGGTCTAAAGCCATGCTGTGATGGTGAGAGGATATGGTTATCGAAGAGGTACTTGAGGAGTTGGGTGTTGACACATTTTTCTAGTATTTTGGATAAAGGGGAAAGAATTGTGATGTGGCGGACATTAGTGATATCTGTATTGTTGTCACCTTTATGGAGGGGGAGAATGAAGGCCTTTTTCTATATTTTGGGGATGAAGGACTCAAGGACTGAACTGTTAATAAGACTGCTGATGGGGTAGGAGATACTGTCAGCTGCTATTTTTAGGTATTCTGTTGGTAGATTGTCAGGGGCATTGAAGCAGGATTTTAGTTTAAGTAGTAGGCGTTTTATGATAGAGTTGGGGGTAGGTGTTAGGGAGAAGGTAGAGAAAGGGTAGGTATTGGCTTTGGATGAGAGTTGGGGGTTGGGGTGAGCTGGAAAGGGTTAGTGAACTAGGTTTGGAGGGGTGGGAGGGGAGGGTTAGTTTGGTGGATGTCTGAAGCAATATTGGCAATAGAGTTAATAAAGAAATTGTTGAAGAGGGAGGCTATTTCTTCAGGGGGGGGTTCAGGGTGGGGGCAGGGATTATTCTTCTTACCTGGGTTAAGTAATGTGGTAACAAAGCTCCAGAATTTTTGGGGGTTTTGTTGCTGAGTAGACTGGGGCCTGGGGTAATGTTTTTTGTGTTTGGTGACTTGTTTCTTAACTTGGTTGCACAGTTCTTTGAATTTTTGTAGGTTATGGGTGTTATTGTATTCCTGCCATAGTTTCCAAGCTCTGTCCCTGGCATTCATGAGAAGTCTGGTGGGTTTTGAAAGCCAGGGGGCATTGTTCTTTTTTACTTGCTTTACACATAGTGGGGCTAAGCTATTTAGTGCATTCAAGAAGGTTGTGTTGAAGTAATCAACAGTGTCATCTAGAGGGAGGGTCTTTAGTGAATGCCACTCTGTGGAGTTTAGGATATTGTTAAAGGGCAAGGACTGAAGGAGGTAAAATTCCTGCTTTGTTTGTATAGATGCTGATACTGACAGGGGAGCGAGTCCTGGTTGACAAAAGCTGGGAGGTGGTCACTGAGGGTATTGGGGCGGGTTCCTGCAGAGGATATCTTGTAAGAGTTAGTGACCAGGATCCAGTCTAGAATGGATACAGTATCATTCATTTTGTTGGGTCTTGTTCGGATTTTTATGAGCTGGGTGAAGTTGAAGAGATTGATATTTGATGAGGAGTGTGAGGAACTGAGGTCTAGCCAGTTAATATTCACGTCACCTACTGGTATGGTTTCATTCCTAATATTGGGTGACATCCATGCTAGGATGTCTTCTCGTATAGGAATGCTGTTCCCAGGGGTATGTAGATGGCAGCTAGGCAGAGATTTTTATTGTTGTTCATGTTTAGCATTGTTATAAGGAGTTCTCCATTGGAGAAGTGTGATAGGGGGATGGAAAATAGAACAAAATTATATGAGTTGGAGGGTCCTGTCTAGCCTGATTGTTTGATAGCCTGGAGGGAGAAATTCAGTATCTTTGGTGAGTGGTTTCAGCCAGGTTTCAGTTAATGCAATAATGTCAGGTTGCTGGTGTTTGACCCATGCATGAAAGTTCATAGGTTCATAGATTATAGGTTCATAGTTCAAAGTCTGAGATTTTGTTGTTAATTCTTTGGAGATTTAGGTTTACTATATAGAGAGACTTTTTGGAGGTAGAGTTGTTGTATGATGAGGGTGGGTTGAGTGTGGTGGGACCTAGATTTGGGTGTGTATTGCCGCATAAGGCTATGGGTGAGGCTTTGTTCTGGGGTGAGTGGCTTTAACTTTGGAGGGTGGAGGAGTGGATTCCTAAAAAATATAGTACAGGAAGATGAAGAGGGTTTGACAGCTGTTTGGATAGTGTGGGTAAGGGTCGTACTTTGAAGAGGAGGTGGGGAGTTTGTTTATAGAGGGATGGTGAGATGTTGGTATAGCAGTCAGGTGGAACAGGTGGGGAGGTGGATGTGGAAGTGGTAGGCAAGGGGTTAGTAGAGAGGCAGATGGTACTATAGGAGGTAAGGGAGGCCAGGGAGAATCTTACTGACAGGATAAAGTATATATATATATATATATATATATATATATATATATATATTTATATATTTATATATACATCTGTACTTATAAATATCTCTATCTCTCTCCGTATATATATATATATATATATATATATATATATATATATATATATATGTACATACACATAATGAAGGAAGTTAAGGTTGAGATACGCAAGTTAGAGTCTGGGTAGAGACCATGGATAAGGAGAAGAAGTTAAATGAGTAGGAGTTAGGGGAAAGAGGTGGGGGGCAGTAGGAACAAGCGGTGAATGTGTGAGGGGCAAGAAGAAGAGCAATTTAGTGGTGGAAGTGAAGGGAGTAGGTAGAGAGGTTTTAGTTAGAGGGGTCACAGAGAGTGGAATTAAGGGCAATAATTAGGGGAGGAAGTTCAAGGAAGGTTTTTACAGTGACATGTCCAGGTATTAAGAAGGTGTTCTTTGAGAAATTTTTGAACTCTTGGGAGTAATTTGATGGATGGCCAAGGGAAGCTTGTTCCAGGACTAGGCAGAAGAGTAGCTATATTAGTTTTGGCCTATTGATCTTTTAGGTTTATATATATATATATATATATATATATATATATATATATATATATATATATATATATAGAGTGGAGGGCCTACAGAAGATGAAATGTCAGGGCAGGAGGAGGGCCTATAGAGGACGGAATGTCAGGGCAGGAGGAGGGCCTACAGAATATGGAATTTCACGGCAGGAAGAGGGTCTATAGAGGATGGAATATCTAGTGGGTTTTAGCAAAGATGATTGATGCATAGAAACAGTTTAAACCAGAGTCAGATAATGCATCCAAAGTTTGACCATAGTAGGCTTAAATGCAACAATGCTAAGCTGAGTGCTTAAAATTTTTTTTTTGGAAAAACTGATCAGACATACCATATCTGCAACTTAAAACACTATGCTTAAACATAACTATAACATAAACGTACATCTCTTTTTTTCATACCACATAAGAGCTGTTCACTGTTTTTCAGTTAGTGATCTTTAGCAAACCTTACATGCATCCCAGATAAGATATTTACATGGCAACCAAAGCAAATAAGGCATAGGTTTGCTGTTGCTATAGACTATACAATTAGCCTTGTTGTAGTTACTGATTGTTATATGCCAAGCAATCATTACTATGGGTTAACATGATCAGAGGAAGGTGTCACAGTTAAGCCACATACCATCTCACTTAGAGATTGATACAATCTTTGAGTAAAGGTGCAGGAAAACCAGGAATCTTTGTGTCAATGGAGTTAAATATATGTATACCATTGTCAGTTTAGCTAAATGCAGTAACACTGTGATGAGAGGAAGTCATTTCATACTTTAATGGCAGAGTGCTTCATACACTCGTGAAGTAGCCAGGCATCATGACACCTTTACGGAGACACAACGCATAATATAACAAACAGCGAACAATTAAATCTGACTGTTAAATGACGCAGTTTAGTGTGTTTGTGCCATCATTTCATTGATGTCTTGGGTTCTTCTCCCATTAATGAATCTATAAAATTCATCATATTTCTTTCCACTGGGAAAATAAATCAAACTCATGTGATTTCTAGTGAACTGCCAGGTCTGTAGAAACCCGATTTTGATGGAAACCAAACAACTTCAAGCACTCATCGAACCAAGTTCTCTTCTAACAGCATAATATAATAACATAGCCTCTCTTGTCCATTGTTAGTGTTACCTTATCATGTCCACTCTAGACTTATTCTGTGATTGTTAGTGTTACCTTATCATGTCCACTCTAGACTTATTCTGTGATTGTTAGTGTTACCTTATCATGTCCACTCTAGACTTATTCTGTGATTGTTAGTGTTACCTTATCATGTCCACTCTAGACTTATTCTGTGATTGTTAGTGTTACCTTATCATGTCCACTCTAGACTTATTCTGTGATTGTTAGTGTTACCTTATCATGTCCACTCTAGACTTATTCTGTGATTGTTAGTGTTACCTTATCATGTCCACTCTAGACTTATTCTGTGATTGTTAGTGTTACCTTATCATGTCCACTCTAGACTTATTCTGTGATTGTTAGTGTTACCTTATCATGTCCACTCTAGACTTATTCTGTGATTGTTAGTGTTACCTTATCATGTCCACTCTAGACTTATTCTGTGATTGTTAGTGTTACCTTATCATGTCCACTCTAGACTTATTCTGTGATTGTTAGTGTTACCTTATCATGTCCACTCTAGACTTATTCTGTGATTGTTAGTGTTACCTTATCATGTCCACTCTAGACTTATTCTGTGATTGTTAGTGTTACCTTATCATGTCCACTCTAGACTTATTCTGTGATTGTTAGTGTTACCTTATCATGTCCACTCTAGACTTATTCTGTGATTGTTAGTGTTACCTTATCATGTCCACTCTAGACTTATTCTGTGATTGTTAGTGTTACCTTATCATGTCCACTCTAGACTTATTCTGTGATTGTTAGTGTTACCTTATCATGTCCACTCTAGACTTATTCTGTGATTGTTAGTGTTACCTTATCATGTCCACTCTAGACTTATTCTGTGATTGTTAGTGTTACCTTATCATGTCCACTCTAGACTTATTCTGTGATTGTTAGTGTTACCTTATCATGTCCACTCTAGACTTATTCTGTGATTGTTAGTGTTACCTTATCATGTCCACTCTAGACTTATTCTGTGATTGTTAGTGTTACCTTATCATGTCCACTCTAGACTTATTCTGTGATTGTTAGTGTTACCTTATCATGTCCACTCTAGACTTATTCTGTGATTGTTAGTGTTACCTTATCATGTCCACTCTAGACTTATTCTGTGATTGTTAGTGTTACCTTATCATGTCCACTCTAGACTTATTCTGTGATTGTTAGTGTTACCTTATCATGTCCACTCTAGACTTATTCTGTGATTGTTAGTGTTACCTTATCATGTCCACTCTAGACTTATTCTGTGATTGTTAGTGTTACCTTATCATGTCCACTCTAGACTTATTCTGTGATTGTTAGTGTTACCTTATCATGTCCACTCTAGACTTATTCTGTGATTGTTAGTGTTACCTTATCATGTCCACTCTAGACTTATTCTGTGATTGTTAGTGTTACCTTATCATGTCCACTCTAGACTTATTCTGTGATTGTTAGTGTTACCTTATCATGTCCACTCTAGACTTATTCTGTGATTGTTAGTGTTACCTTATCATGTCCACTCTAGACTTATTCTGTGATTGTTAGTGTTACCTTATCATGTCCACTCTAGACTTATTCTGTGATTGTTAGTGTTACCTTATCATGTCCACTCTAGACTTATTCTGTGATTGTTAGTGTTACCTTATCATGTCCACTCTAGACTTATTCTGTGATTGTTAGTGTTACCTTATCATGTCCACTCTAGACTTATTCTGTGATTGTTAGTGTTACCTTATCATGTCCACTCTAGACTTATTCTGTGATTGTTAGTGTTACCTTATCATGTCCACTCTAGACTTATTCTGTGATTGTTAGTGTTACCTTATCATGTCCACTCTAGACTTATTCTGTGATTGTTAGTGTTACCTTATCATGTCCACTCTAGACTTATTCTGTGATTGTTAGTGTTACCTTATCATGTCCACTCTAGACTTATTCTGTGATTGTTAGTGTTACCTTATCATGTCCACTCTAGACTTATTCTGTGATTGTTAGTGTTACCTTATCATGTCCACTCTAGACTTATTCTGTGATTGTTAGTGTTACCTTATCATGTCCACTCTAGACTTATTCTGTGATTGTTAGTGTTACCTTATCATGTCCACTCTAGACTTATTCTGTGATTGTTAGTGTTACCTTATCATGTCCACTCTAGACTTATTCTGTGATTGTTAGTGTTACCTTATCATGTCCACTCTAGACTTATTCTGTGATTGTTAGTGTTACCTTATCATGTCCACTCTAGACTTATTCTGTGATTGTTAGTGTTACCTTATCATGTCCACTCTAGACTTATTCTGTGATTGTTAGTGTTACCTTATCATGTCCACTCTAGACTTATTCTGTGATTGTTAGTGTTACCTTATCATGTCCACTCTAGACTTATTCTGTGATTGTTAGTGTTACCTTATCATGTCCACTCTAGACTTATTCTGTGATTGTTAGTGTTACCTTATCATGTCCACTCTAGACTTATTCTGTGATTGTTAGTGTTACCTTATCATGTCCACTCTAGACTTATTCTGTGATTGTTAGTGTTACCTTATCATGTCCACTCTAGACTTATTCTGTGATTGTTAGTGTTACCTTATCATGTCCACTCTAGACTTATTCTGTGATTGTTAGTGTTACCTTATCATGTCCACTCTAGACTTATTCTGTGATTGTTAGTGTTACCTTATCATGTCCACTCTAGACTTATTCTGTGATTGTTAGTGTTACCTTATCATGTCCACTCTAGACTTATTCTGTGATTGTTAGTGTTACCTTATCATGTCCACTCTAGACTTATTCTGTGATTGTTAGTGTTACCTTATCATGTCCACTCTAGACTTATTCTGTGATTGTTAGTGTTACCTTATCATGTCCACTCTAGACTTATTCTGTGATTGTTAGTGTTACCTTATCATGTCCACTCTAGACTTATTCTGTGATTGTTAGTGTTACCTTATCATGTCCACTCTAGACTTATTCTGTGATTGTTAGTGTTACCTTATCATGTCCACTCTAGACTTATTCTGTGATTGTTAGTGTTACCTTATCATGTCCACTCTAGACTTATTCTGTGATTGTTAGTGTTACCTTATCATGTCCACTCTAGACTTATTCTGTGATTGTTAGTGTTACCTTATCATGTCCACTCTAGACTTATTCTGTGATTGTTAGTGTTACCTTATCATGTCCACTCTAGACTTATTCTGTGATTGTTAGTGTTACCTTATCATGTCCACTCTAGACTTATTCTGTGATTGTTAGTGTTACCTTATCATGTCCACTCTAGACTTATTCTGTGATTGTTAGTGTTACCTTATCATGTCCACTCTAGACTTATTCTGTGATTGTTAGTGTTACCTTATCATGTCCACTCTAGACTTATTCTGTGATTGTTAGTGTTACCTTATCATGTCCACTCTAGACTTATTCTGTGATTGTTAGTGTTACCTTATCATGTCCACTCTAGACTTATTCTGTGATTGTTAGTGTTACCTTATCATGTCCACTCTAGACTTATTCTGTGATTGTTAGTGTTACCTTATCATGTCCACTCTAGACTTATTCTGTGATTGTTAGTGTTACCTTATCATGTCCACTCTAGACTTATTCTGTGATTGTTAGTGTTACCTTATCATGTCCACTCTAGACTTATTCTGTGATTGTTAGTGTTACCTTATCATGTCCACTCTAGACTTATTCTGTGATTGTTAGTGTTACCTTATCATGTCCACTCTAGACTTATTCTGTGATTGTTAGTGTTACCTTATCATGTCCACTCTAGACTTATTCTGTGATTGTTAGTGTTACCTTATCATGTCCACTCTAGACTTATTCTGTGATTGTTAGTGTTACCTTATCATGTCCACTCTAGACTTATTCTGTGATTGTTAGTGTTACCTTATCATGTCCACTCTAGACTTATTCTGTGATTGTTAGTGTTACCTTATCATGTCCACTCTAGACTTATTCTGTGATTGTTAGTGTTACCTTATCATGTCCACTCTAGACTTATTCTGTGATTGTTAGTGTTACCTTATCATGTCCACTCTAGACTTATTCTGTGATTGTTAGTGTTACCTTATCATGTCCACTCTAGACTTATTCTGTGATTGTTAGTGTTACCTTATCATGTCCACTCTAGACTTATTCTGTGATTGTTAGTGTTACCTTATCATGTCCACTCTAGACTTATTCTGTGATTGTTAGTGTTACCTTATCATGTCCACTCTAGACTTATTCTGTGATTGTTAGTGTTACCTTATCATGTCCACTCTAGACTTATTCTGTGATTGTTAGTGTTACCTTATCATGTCCACTCTAGACTTATTCTGTGATTGTTAGTGTTACCTTATCATGTCCACTCTAGACTTATTCTGTGATTGTTAGTGTTACCTTATCATGTCCACTCTAGACTTATTCTGTGATTGTTAGTGTTACCTTATCATGTCCACTCTAGACTTATTCTGTGATTGTTAGTGTTACCTTATCATGTCCACTCTAGACTTATTCTGTGATTGTTAGTGTTACCTTATCATGTCCACTCTAGACTTATTCTGTGATTGTTAGTGTTACCTTATCATGTCCACTCTAGACTTATTCTGTGATTGTTAGTGTTACCTTATAATGTCCACTCTAGACTTATTCTGTGATTGTTAGTGTTACCTTATCATGTCCACTCTAGACTTATTCTGTGATTGTGTTACCTTATCATGTCCACTCTAGACTTATTCTGTGATTGTTAGTGTTACCTTACCATGTCCACTCTAGACTTATTCTGTGATTGTTAGTGTTACCTTATCATGTCCACTCTAGACTTATTCTGTGGTATTCTGACCATTGCGTACTTAATCCATGCATACTTCCTACCACTTTCCTTAAATAAATAAATACCCTCAAGTTGCAGTTAGCCATCCTATATTCATCAAATGTATCCCAGTCTTTTTAGAAAGACGTTACCTTGGCTGACCTTTCGTAGTTCCTTGAAGTACGTGGATGTTTGCGTTATATTTCTGTGTCACTAGTTCTCATCGTCTCTAGGCTATTTATTTAGGTCAGACTTCATTTTCTTTTTCGTTGTCATCTTGTTGCATCATCTTACGCATTCTGTATGGTACATTCATGTTTCTGAAATGCCCTTGTCTTTTCACTGCATCAGAACTCTAGAATGGGTTTCAACAGCTGTCACTATAGTGACATGGCAACTGTGTTTTTAGCAATAATACCCTGTAATGTTTATTGTAGTACAGCAAAGAGTCGATTATCCGAAATGTCAATTATCTGAATGCAGCCTTTCAAAGTTTTCGGGTAGGAAAAATATCATAAAGTCTGAATATGTAAACATATTCGCTTGTGTGCGTTTTTTGAGCTTGAACCCTGCTCGTGTGTGAAAAATATTCTTTACTGTCCACTGGAATCACTGAAGGGTTGAAAAGTGTATTCCCTGTATGGAGGAAAAAACAAGATTTTGGAAGTTTTTTATACAGTTCAATTATATATGTTTGATTATCTGAACAGTTTCATTATCCGAACTACACTAGGTCCCAATTACTTCAGATAATCGACTCTCTACTGTATCTCCATTTTTCTCCAAGTGTATCCCACTATTCAAGTCCACACTATATTAACTACCCTCTTAGACTAGTCTATCTGACTGTTTTGAGGAATTCTCCTATTACTACTTCCAGATCCCTTTCAGTTTTTATCTCTTTTAGTACCATACCCAAAAATTTATATTTTCACATCTTTTTCTTCTTTTATTTAGTTGGCATTATCACCTAATGTAAATAGCAACAAATAAGTGGCCATATCCTATAAGTCCAGGTTTGAGTTTCATGTCCTTCATAAGCACAGTGTTTCAATTAGACTCTTTTAACAAAACCTAAGTTCCTGAGTCATCAAATCAGCATACAGTCATTCCTCACAACCTTTTTTATTTATTTATTCATTTATTTATTATTTATTTATTTATTATTTATTTATTTTATAATTTGTTTACCTGGATAGTCCGACTGGACAGCTAGTGTCCATTTTCAGAAGAGTCCTGGGGAGAAAAGCTCTATACAGTTACAGAATAATGAGTAATACATACAGTTACAGAATAATGAGTAAATGCATACAGTTACAGATTAATGAGTAATACATGCAGTTACAGAATAACACGTAATACAGTTATAGATTAACGAGTAATACATACAGTTACAGACTAATGAGTAAATACATACAGTTACATAATAACAAGTAATACATACAGTTACAGAATAATGAGTAAATACATACAGTTACATAATAACAAGTAATACATACAGTTACAGATTAACGAGTAATACATGCAGTTACAGAATAACATGTAATACAGTTACAGATTAACGAGTAATACATACAGTTACAGAATAATGAGTAAATACATACAGTTACATAATAACATGTAATACATACAGTTACAGAATAATGACTAATACAGTTACAGAATAATGAGTAAATGCATACAGTTACAGATTAACGAGTAATACATGCAGTTACAGAATAATGAGTAAATACATACAGTGACAGAATAATGAGTAATACATACAGTTACAGAATAACACATAATACAGTTACAGAATAACGAGTAATACAGTTACAGAATAACGAGTAATACATACAGTTACAGAATAATGAGTAATACATACAGTTACAGAATAATGAGTAAATGCATACAGTTACAGATTAACAAGTCATACATACAGTTACAGAATAACGAGTAATACAGTTACAGAATAACGAGTAATACATACAGTTACAGAATAATGAGTAATACAGTTACAGAATAACAAGTAATACATACAGTTACAGAATAACAAGTAATAAATACAGTTACAGAATAATGAGCAATACATACAGTTACAGAATAACAAGCAATACAGTTACAGAATAACGAGTAAATACATATAGATACAGAATAATGATTAAACATACAGTTACAGAATAACACGTAATACAGTTACAGAATAACGAGTAATACATACAGTTACAGAATAATGAGCAATACATACAGTTACAGAATAACGAGCAATAAATACAGTTACAGAATAACGAGTAAATACATACAGTTACAGAATAACAAGTAATACAGTTACAGAATAATGAGTAATACAGTTACAGAATAATGAGTAAATGCATACAGTTACAGATTAATGAGTAATACATACAGTTACAGAATAATGAGTAAATACATACAGTTACAGAATAATGAGTAATACATACAGTTACAGAATAACGAGTAATACAGTTACAGAATAACAAGTAATACATACAGTTACAGAATAATGATTAATACATACAGTTATAGAATAACAAGTAATACAGTTACAGAATAACAAGTAATACAGTTACAGATGTAACAAGTAATACATACAGTTGCAGCATAATGAGTAAATACATACAGTTACATATTAACAAGTAATACATACAGTTGCAGAATAATGAGTAAATACATACAGTTACAGATTAACGAGCAATAAATACAGTTACAGAATAACGAGTAAATGCATACAGTTACAGAATAACAAGTAATACAGTTACAGAATAACGAGTAATACATACAGTTACAGAATAATGAGTAAATACATATAGTTACAGAATAATGAGTAATACATACAGTTACAGAATAACAAGTAAATACATACAGTTACAGAATAATGAGTAAATACATATAGTTACAGAATAATGAGTAATACATACAGTTACAGAATAACGAGTAAATACATACAGTTACAGAATAATGAGTAAATACATATAGTTACAGAATAATGAGTAATACATACAGTTACAGAATAACGAGTAAATCCATACAGTTACAGAATAATGAGTAATACAGTTACAGAATAACAAGTAATACATACAGTTACAGATTAATGAGTCATACATACAGTTACAGAATAATGAGTAATACAGTTACAGAATAACGAGTAACACATACAGTTACAGAATAATGATTAATACATACAGTTATAGAATAACAAGTAATACAGTTACAGAATAACAAGTAATACAGTTACAGATGTAACAAGTAATACATACAGTTGCAGCATAATGAGTAAATACATACAGTTACATATTAACAAGTAATACATACAGTTGCAGAATAATGAGTAAATACATACAGTTACAGATTAACGAGCAATAAATACAGTTACAGAATAAAGAGTAAATGCATACAGTTACAGAATAACAAGTAATACAGTTACAGAATAACGAGTAATACATACAGTTATAAAATAATGAGCAAATGCATACAGTTACAGATTAACAAGTCATAAATACAGTTACAGAATAATGAGTAAATACATACAGTGACAGAATAACAAGTAATACAGTTACAGAATAACAAGTAATACATACAGATACAGAATAACGAGTAATATATACAGTTACAGAATAACGAGTAATACAGTTACAGAATAACAAGTAATACATACAGTTACAGAATAATGAGTAAATGCATACAGTTACAGATTAACAAGTCATACATACAGTTACAGAATAACGAGTAATACAGTTACAGAATAATGAGTAAATACATACAGTGACAGAATAATGAGTAATACATACAGTTACAGAATAACGAGTAAGTACATACAGTGACAGAATAATGAGTAATACATACAGTTACAGAATAATGAGTAAATACATACAATTACAGAATAATGAGTAATACATACAGTTACAGAATAACGAGTAATACAAACAGTTACAGAATGATGAGTAAATACATACAGTTACATAATAACAAGTAATACATACAGTTACAGAATAATGAGTAAATACATACAGTTACAGAATAACGAGTAAATACATACAGTTACAGAATAATGAGTAAATACATACAGTTACAGAATAACGAGTAATACAAACAGTTACAGAATGACGAGTAAATACATACAGTTACATAATAACAAGTAATACATACAGTTACATAATAACGAGTAAATACATACAGTTACATAATAACAAGTAATACATCCATTTACAGAATAATGAGTAAATACATACAGTTACAGAATAACGAGTAATACAAACAGTTACAGAATGATGAGTAAATACATACAGTTACATAATAACAAGTAATACATACAGTTACAGAATAATGAGTAAATACATACAGTTACAGAATAACGAGTAATACATACAGTTACAGAATGATGAGTAATACAGTTACAGAATAACAAGTAATACATACAGTTACAGAATAACGAGTAATACAGTTACAGAATAACGAGTAATACAGTTACAAAATAATGAGTAATACATACAGTTACAGAATAACGAGTAATACATACAGTTACATAATAATGAGTAAATACATACAGCTACAGATTAATGAGTCATACATACAGTTACAGAATAACGAGTAATACAGTTACAGAATAACAAGTAATACATACAGTTACAGAATAATGAGTAATACAGTTACAGAATAATGAGTAAATACATACAGTTACAGAATAATGAGTAATACAGTTACAGAATAACAAGTAATACATACAGTTACAGAATAACGAGTAATACATACAGTTACAGATTAATGAGTAATACAGTTACAGAATAACAAGTAAAACATACAGTTGCAGAAGAATGAGTAAATACATACAGTTACAGAATAACAAGTAATATAGTTACAGAATAATGAGTAATACAGTTACAGATGTAACGAGTAATACATACAGTTGCAGTATAATGAGTAAATACATACAGTTACATATTAACGAGTAATACATACAGTTACAGAATAATGAGTAAATACAGATTAACGAGCAATAAATACAGTTACAGAATAATGAGTAATACAGTTACAGAATAATGAGTAATACAGTTACAGAATAATGAGTAAATACATACAGTTACAGAATAACAAGTAATACAGTTACAGAACAACAAGTAATACATACAGTTACAGAATAATGAGTAAATACATACAGTTACATAATAACAAGTAATACATACAGTTACAGAATAATGAGTAAATACATACAGTTACATAATAACAAGTAATACATACAGTTACAGAATAACGAGTAATACATACAGTTACAGAATAATGAGTAAATACATACAGTTACAGAATGAGTAATACAGCTACAGAATAATGAAAAATGCAGTTACAGAATAACAAGTAATACATACAGTTATAGAATAATGAGTAAATACATACAGTTACATAATAACAAGTAATACATACAGTTACAGAATAATGAGTAAATACATACAGTTACAGAATAATGACTAATACAGTTACAGAATAATGAAAAATACGGTTATGGAATAACAAGTAATAAATACAGTTACAGAATAATGATTAATACATACAGTTAGATAATAACAAGTAATACAGTTACAGAATAACGAGTAATATAGTTACAGATGTAGCAAGTGATACATACAGTTGCAGCATAATGAGTAAATACATACAGTTACATATTAACAAGTAATACATACAGTTACAGAATAATGAGTAAATACATACAGTTACAGATTAACGAGCAATAAATACAGTTACAGAATAACGAGTAAATGCATACAGTTACAGAATAACAAGTAATACAGTTACAGAATAACGAGTAATACATACAGTTACAGAATAATGAGTAAATGCATACAGTTACAGATTAACGAGTCATAAATACAGTTACAGAATAACAAGTAATACAGTTACAGAATAATGAGTAAATACATACAGTGACAGAATAACAAGAAATACAGTTACAGAATAACAAGTAATACATACAGATACAGAATAACGAGTAAACACATACAGTTACAGAATAACGAGTAATACATACAGTTACAGAATAATGAGTAAATACATACAGTTACAGAATGAGTAATACAGCTACAGAATAACGAAAAATACAGTTACAGAATAACAAGTAAATACATACAGTTACAGAATAAAAGTAAATACATACAGTTACAGAATAACGAATAATATATACAGTTACAGAATAATGAGTTAATACATACAGTTACAGAATAATGATTAAACATACAGTTACAGAATAATGAGTAATACAGTTACAGAATAATGAGTAATACATACAGTTACAGAATAATGAGTAAATGCATACAGTTACAGATTAACGAGTAATACATACAATTACAGAATAACAAGTAAATACAGTTACAGAATAATGAGTAATACAGTTACAGAATAACAAGTAATACATACAGTTGCAGAAGAATGAATAAATACATACAGTTACAGAATAAAAGTAAATACATACAGTTACAGAATAACGAATAATATATACAGTTACAGAATAATGAGTTAATACATACAGTTACAGAATAATGATTAAACATACAGTTACAGAATAATGAGTAATACAGTTACAGAATAATGAGTAATACATACAGTTACAGAATAATGAGTAAATGCATACAATTACAGATTAACGAGTAATACATACAATTACAGAATAACAAGTAAATACAGTTACAGAATAACGAGTAATACAGTTACAAAATAACAAGTAAATACATACAGTTACAGATTAACGAGTAATAAATACAGTTACAGAATAACAAGTAATACATACAGTTACAGAATAATGATTAATACATACAATTATAGAATAACAAGTAATACAGTTACAGAATAACAAGTAATACAGTTACAGTTGTAACAAGTAATAGATACAGTTGCAGCATAATGAGTAAATACATACAGTTATATATTAACGAGTAATGCATACAGTTGCAGAACAATGAGTAAATACATACAGTTACAGATTAACGA
>NC_056741.1:68898567-68971067 GCF_019279795.1 Protopterus annectens | reverse complement strand
TATGCTCTTCTTTCCAGGAACCCCCCCCCAACCCTCCACCTCCATTTTCTATACCCTTTGCTAACCTCATCATCATCTCTCCTTTACCTCATGCTAAACTCTTAAGTGTCACTATCGACTGTTTACTTAGATATGACCTACACATATCTCACATCATCAAACAAGTCAATAAAAAACTTGGTAGTCTCTATATGCACAAACACTACCTAACAAACTGTACCAAGGCTACCCTTGCAACCACGCATCTAATCTCCACTCTCCTGTATGACTCACCCATTTTTACTAACCTAAAGAAGGGTGATCTAGCTAAACTGGAGAGCTGCTACCATAGGATCGCATAATTTGCCACAGGGCTCAGCTATGAGAAACATCATTACTCAGCACTCAAACTACCCAACCGCCTTACCTTTAACCAAATTGTCACCCTCCATACTCTTATCCACCAACCCAAAAAAGTCCCCGATCTTCAAAATCTAGTTCATCCTTATAATACCACTTGTCCCCTTCGCTCAACTCACAAGGCTCTGTTAACAGTTAACAACATAGGTGGCCAGTTACACTATTCGTCATGCATAGCCAAGGTATGGAACAAACTACCCCCTGACTTATGTGCTATTATTGACAAAAATCACTTTAAAAAATAACTTAAATCTTTCCTTCTTAACTACAAACTCTGTAACTGTCCCACTCCTTCCTGACATCCAAATCATCCACCTATCTCAACATACTTCTTCTACTCCTAGGAGCCTTTACTCAGCTAATCTCCATCTATAAAGACCTATCCTATCCAAGATTACTCCTAAGTAATAACATGACAAAGACTGGAACTATCTCAAGGTATAAAATTGCTATATTTTATATTGTTTTTTTCTCCTTACTGCTACTTTGGGTTTACCTTCATATTGTCGATCACACATGATTGACCAGCCACTTAAACTGTTTCAGTGAAACCAAAGTGCAAAACTTTTAAAATGTCAAAATAATGTTGAATTTTGACATTTCCGGCCATGCCACACCTTCACACCAGTGCTACCATGGGTCAAAAAGGGGGCGAGGTTTTGCTGTTCAGTTATGTGGAATTCGACATTGGAGACGTTCGCAGTTTGGTATTTGCGGAAGCGGTTTCACCCATATTGGGATTGACGATATGAAGGTAAACCGCTACATTGTTGTGAATGCATAACTGTTATCCTATAATCTTGCTGTACTATGTAAAAATTTGCCTGTGAAAGTTTTTTTAGTAAACTTTGTATAACTTGTGGAGGTTTTATCCCCAGACCTCTGCTGAAAAAGGACCTATTAACAAATGTTAAATAAATAAATAAATACACTCTCTCTCTCTCTCTCTCTCTCTCTCTCTATATATATATATATATATATATATATGTTTATGTACATATGTGCACCTCTGTGTCTGTCTGTATGTAAGGCTAAAAGAAGACAGCTGCATTTGTGAACTTGTTTTATTTACATTCCACCATGGAACACAGCGTGTGTCAAGTAGAAGTGAACATGCTTGAAGTTTGTCAGGATGCATTACTAACTCGTGCTGAGTCGTACTGCAGGAATGAGAAGGAATGATTATTAGATTATGTAAAAACACGAGACTAGCTCAGAGAACTATATTTTGAAAATCTGCTGTTGAGAGCTGATGTGTCAATCTGTTTTTTGTATGGCAATTTTAGTTCCAGCATAGGTAATTTCACATATTGATGGAATTATAGGTCCCCAAATAAAGGAGCAACAGAGGAGGAAGATGCATCTGAAGAGGATTTACAACATGATGATGTTCTGGAATCCTCTGTAGGACACAGTTACCAAAGTCCAGTTGATGTTGCACAGCAAGGGAAGGGGCAGGAAACAGTGCTAGGCCAAAGGGTTTCTATATGAAGGAACAGCAAATGAAGCAGGATATGCCACAGGAAGATGTTTCCTGAACTTTCTATAGATTACTCACAGAAAATAGACAGCAAAGAAGATGTTCTCAATCCAAAAGAAAATGTTAAAGTGAAGACCTGCTTGATTTAATAGAGATGTATAGACATATTTAGGTGAAAGAAATAATTGCAGAAAGGAAATCAGTCCCAAAATTAGAAGATTATTAAAACAGATGAACACATTAATTATGACTAGTAGGAGAAATTCATGTGATATAGCCAAAATAAATAGAATATATTACTGTGCAGCTAAACTAATAATAGATAAAGTGTTAACATAAAAATGTAGATTAACAGTGAAGAGAAAGGAAACAAGTAAAATGCCACCGTGGAAGTACCAAACACAGAAAACTATAAAGCAATTAAGACAAGAAGCATCACTATTAGAAGAATATAGAAGAAGGAACAGATCATCAAGAATTCTAAGACAAATGTGGTAAAAGCAATGCACAGTACCAAAACAGACCAAGAGTTATCATATACTACTGCCCATAATGAAGTAAAAATATCAGCACATGTAGTAAAATCTTAGAATGCAAAAAAAGTACAAAATAAGCAATTCATTGGTGATGCAATAAGATTTTAATAGACAATTGGAAAACATAGCAAAAGGAATAGAGAAACCACCAAAAAAAGAAACATGCATGTATTGGAACAGAAGTTATGAAGACCCTGTTGAACATAACATAAATGCTGAGTGGATTGAAAATTAAAAGAAACTGTAAGGAGTTCTAGTCTAGAATATATGAAAAAGCATAAAGTAACAGACAGAAAATTTGAAAACAAATTAAGAAAAGCTCCTAACTGGAAAAGCCCAGGCCCAGATGCAGTACCTAACTTCTTGCTAAGAGCATTAATATCTTTACACAATGATTTAGCCCTGAGTATGAATTACTTACATGGGAAGCCCAAACAGTCACCAACCTGGTTAATGAAAGAAAAATGGGTACTTGTTAAGAGTGAACATGCAAGCCACCCAAGAACTATAGACCAATAACGTGCCTTCTGGCAATAACAAAATATATACTGGAACTGATGCAGACATAGTTTATAGTCATTTAGAAAAAAAATCATTTATGGAAAGAGAACAAAAAGGTAACAAAAGAAAGTCATAAGGTACAAAGGATCATTTGTTGCTAAATAAAGCAATAATAGAAATTTGTCAAAAAGGGTAAGAATTTAAATATGGCATAGAGAGATTATGGGATTATGTCAAATGTTTTTTTATAATCATGGATAAAGGAATGCTCACAGATCTATACGATACACCCTTCATTGATCAACTTCCTAATAGTAACCTTGAAACAGTGGCAAAGGGCAAATTATTACCCCAGGGATAACAATTCAAATGGGGATATTCCAGGGTGACTCTTTGTCATCTCTGCTTTTTTGTCTTGCCCTTAACCCATTAGGTGTCTACTTGGCAGATTGCACCATGGTTACAATTTCGCTCTCAGAAAACAACTTTGTTTAAAGATTTGCCTTTTTCTTTTTTGTTTTTTGTTTTTTGTGGATGACTAAAAACTCTGTAGTTCTTCAGATGAAGATTTGAAAGCACAGCTGAAAACAGTTATCACTTTCTCAGATAATATAAAATTGGCATTTGGTATTGATAAATGTTTAAAAGCAATATTTAAAACAAGAAAGCTACAGCACCAACAACGTATCAATCTGGGACAGAAATGTGATGTAAAGGATGTTGAGAAGGAGGGAGTGTATAAATATTTGGGAATAGATGAACAAATCCACATAAAGCTCAGTAAGGAATACTACAGAAGATTCAAACTGATATTGAAAACTGACTTGACATTTAGGAATAAAGTCTGAGCTATAAATCAATTTGCTGCTCCTGATGTAATTTACAGTTTGGGGTGATTGATTAACCCCAAAAAGTATTGTATCAACTGAATACGAAAACAACAAAAATGCTTCAGGCTTATAAATGATATTTAAAAAAACAGTTATTATATACTCCACACTTTGAAAGAGATATGGGCCTACCCCGAACTGATAACATATGTAGATCTGCAGTCATGGGACTGAATACATGTCCGCTGACCTTATGCCATCCAAAAATAATGGATATCAAACCAAAAGTGCCAAAAATCAGACAAAAGCTAAGTGAGCCAAAAAAGAAACAACAAAAAAAGAAAGAATAAAGAGAAGGCTGAGATGAGAAGGAAAGAAAATCAGAAAGTCCATAAATAAGTGGCAAGGACAGAGATCATGTTGACCAAAGTTGACTCGGGAATGGTTAACGGCAGGTGAACTGAATCCAAAAGATGAAAGGTAGTAATGAGGGCCCAGGACAGAGGACTATTTACATGTCTGTTTACAAAATCCATTGAAAAAGTGGGAGAAACAGACAAAGGCAGGTTCTGTGAAACAGTCACACATATTGTTTTTGGGTGTGATGCACTTATGGTAGAGGGCCTGTATACTGAAAGGAACAATAACATGGCAAGTCTGTTGCAATGGAAGTTATGCAAACACTACAATGCAGAAGTAGCTGAGAAGCATTGGAAACATGAACCACAAAGCATTAGACAGAATAACGAAGTTTATATCACAAGGGATCATTCATTACCAACAGTTCAAAACACAGATGTGAGAGAAGCAGATACAGCAGTCCATGAAAATAAGAAAAAATAGCACTTATCAATAAATGACAGCACCTAGTGAGTAGAGTGTCTACATACAGGGAGGTACAAAGTCATAAAATAGGATTTGCAAGCAGAAATAAGAGCAATGTGAAAAAAGATACCCAGGCATTTCCAACAGTTGGTCTAATAAAACATGATTTCTTACTTAAATATGCTACCGATAAGTCACCCTGTATGAATTACAGAAGGCGGCAATTCTTGGCACATTGAGAATGCTGAGAAGAGCATTTTTGTCTAACATCAGATACTGAAACAATACTAATTTCATAAACTCTAAATCTACCCTGACTTAGGAATGTGTCCATTCCTGTCACAGTATTAGAAAACCCAAAAAATTTGGAGAAATCAAACTGAGGGGGTCAGCAAGCTTTATTAGGTTACGTAAAAAAACAGGCTAGTTCAGAGAACTGTATTTTGAAAATTTGCTGCTGAAAACTGATGTCAAACTATTTTTTTCCAATGGAAATTTTAGTTCAAGTTTTTGCCACACGAGGCAGTCACCAGAGGTATAACAGGCAGACACAAATATTCAGAATGCAGGATGTTCTAGAATACAGTTCTGGTTATCTGCTTTTCGACATTACAGTTGCACATTATCCTACTAAATGTGAAATGTATCAGTTGTATGGGATGAATTGCAAGGTCACAACAACAAAATAAACACAAAGAAACTAAGGGTCATGCTGCTAAACGCTAGGAGTTTAAATCAGAAACTGCACTCTCTGGAAGCAGTCCTCTCCCTGGAAGATGTTGATATGTGTCCAGTCACAGAAACCTGTCTCAAAAGCCACAGAAAATATCCCAGCTTTGCAAGGCTACAATGCCTTCCACACTTTCAGACTGCAAATTGAAGGTGTGAGAACAAAGGAGGTGGACTATCTGTCTTCATTAATTAATAATAATTACACCTCTAGACTGTTTAGACAAAAAAACTCTATGGAGCTACTCCAAGTCCAAATTACTGTGGGTAAGACCTCCCTTCAGGCTATCATCAGTTACAAGTGCCCTTCCATGAACCAAGATGCCCACACAGCTTATTTAGACCTACTTGGGACAATTAAGGTATAACCTAACACTCTAGTCATGTGTGCCTTCAACTATTCTTTCATTAATTGGGAAACTTATACAAGCCCAAACTCACTCGCACAAAAGCTCCTGAACTTTGTTAACTCAACAGTCTTGGATCAAATAGTGCACCACCAAACAATGGGCTCCAATATTCTAGATGTGGTCCTCACCAGTATGAGTGATTGATGCAATGCCTCAAGTGTAGGGCCTGCACTGGTTAAATTCGACCATAAATCATACTTTTTTGAACTAGCAATAGCACCAGAACTCCTCAAAGGAGAAGATAGGCTAAAAAACTTTACCAAAGCTAATTATACCCTCCTAAGGGAAGGTATAATCAACTTCCAAGCTCCAGTTTCCACAGATGGCATTGGCGGCTATACTAAGGTATATACTGATGGCCTGTATAAACATCTACACAAATGTATCGACACAGCCATGCCTGATAGGATTAAAGCAAGATCCTCAGGAAAAAAAAAAAAAAAACATCCTGGGGGACCTTAATAAATTACGCAATAAGTGAATGAAGCTGTTGTCTGAAAATACAAAAGTGAGATCCTAGAACTGGAAAAGCACCTTCCTCAGCCTAAACAAATAAATAAGACAACTCATAAAATCTTCAAAGAGCAACTTTTCAAAGAGAAAATTTAGCAACCATAGCCAAGGATAACCATAAGGCTTTCTTCAGCTATGTCCACAACCTAAAATGTAGGATTCAGATGTGTGCTGAACTAATTGTGGATGGCATCACAGATACTGACTGCGGAAATTGCAAACCTGCTAGCAGATAGGTTTGGCAAAAAGTTCACCCACTTATCTCCTCCAAGTATACCAAAAACCACATCTTCATCATCTCCTCCTCCCTGCATCTCCAAAGAGCAAGTCATCAATGCTGTCTCCAAGACAGCCTTCATGGGACCAGATGGCATTCCAGGCTGCATTCTTAATGTTCTAAAACAAGATTTAGCTATTCCATTCGGCACTCTATTCAACCACAGCCTGAGTGCTGTCTTTGTCCCCACTGAATGGAAAACAGCAAATGTCCCATTCCACAAGTGCGGCTCAGCATCAGACCCAGGTAGCTGTAGACCCATAAGTTTAACCAGCCTCATCTGTAAGGCAATGGAATGAGTCATCATGGACCACATAAATAGGGATATAGGTGACCTGCAAACCCTGGATCCATCACAGTTTGGTTTTGTCAAGGGCATGTCATGCTAGCTAAACCTAGTGGACTTCTTCAAGAATGTGAGCAGAGACATAGACGAGGGCAAAGCCATGCACATAGCTTATCTTGACTTGGTCAAGGCCTTCAACACTATCCCACATTTGGGCGTCATTGACAAACTAACCTAGTTGAATATCAACCCCTATTTTGTCAGGTGGGTTGCAAACTGGCTTACAGATCGACAACACTCAGAGTGGGAGACTTTACTTCCACCAGCAGGCCTGTCACCAGTAGGGTCCCACAAGGGTCAGTGCTGGACCCCCTCTTGTTTGGCATATACTTCTCAGAAATCCAGGCGAAAACAGAGGAGCTGTGGCTAACCAAGTTTGCAGTTGACTGCAAATTAGATGCCATCATTGAATCCCCAGTGATATCAGCGTACTTCAAAGGGGGCTTACACAGACCAATGATTGGTGCCAAAGTCATGGTCTTAAACTAAATGTTACAAAATGTATCATCATTCCCTTCAGTAAAAACAATGTCCCTGCTGATTATAAAATAAACAATTATACCCTAAGTACCAAGTCAGTAGTAAGAGACCTGGGAACACAAGCTGACTGTGACCTTATCTTCGAAAACCATGTGTCTACTGTGGTGAGAAAGGCATTCTACGTCACTCACATGATTAGCAAAGGCATCACCTCAAAAGAGGTTATAACTCCCCTGTACTCGTCTCTCATCAGGCCTATTATAATGCTCCCTTTGGTATGTACTGTTCCAGACACCTGCAGCAACACCTCAGAGATTTCTAAATAAGAAAATTCAGGGTTTCTGGCACATCTTGTATGGACAGACTGAAGTGGCTGTAACTGTACTCAGTAGTGTATAGACTGCTTAGAGGCGACGTATGTCTGGTTTGCTATCTTTGACCCGTCTAATGGAAATGCTGCACATCTATAAATCAAATGGGATTATTCACAGTGATGGCAAACCTATGACACGCATGTCAAAGGTGACACATGCCACAAGGTTTTGGGTGACACGTCAGCGATCACCAGCACCTGAGTTACCAAGGACACTGCTTTTGCATTTGTTGCTCATGTGAAGTGCACTGAATTGTTTTGTGCCTGGAACTTTTGACATACTAAACCCAAAAGGTTCACCATCACTGGACTAGAGTCACTCATTCCAGGGACCTCAGTCTAGCCTGTGACATAAATAGGACCTGCTGGAGAGATAGATATGTCTCAGTTACTACTCCTCTGGAATAGGATTCCAATCCATATCAAGCAGAGCATCTCTATGACCCTGTTTAAGTGCAACCTAGATGACTGGATGGGAAATGTGTAATTTCTGTTGGGGATTGCTCCAGTTTTCTCTCCTGAAAATGGGTAGTCCGTGGTAGAAAAACCTTGGGCATAGATGATATTTCTCATATAGTATTGTACTGGGATTTAACAGCTAGGCTTATAAAGACCCTCAGGTCAATAGCCTAGTAACATCCTATGAATCCTATCACCACCAATCAAAGTTAACAGCTAAGCTTATAAAGACCATCATGTCAGTAGCCTAGTAACGTCCTATGAATCCTATGACCACCAATCAAAGTTAACAGCTAGGCCTATAAAGACCCTCAGGTCAGTAGTCTAGTAACATCTTATGAATCCTATGACCACCAATCAAAGTGTGCTGAAACTTCAAACAGGTACTTGGTGCAGCAGGCACTTATGCTATTCAGTTTGCGCACCTTTGAAGAGTGCTGTACGGCAACACACCATCTTCCTTTTGTGCTCGGACCTCACAGATTGCACCTGGAATTTTATTTCCTTCTCACTTTGTTCTAAAAGAGTACTTTCAATAAAATGAAATGTAATTCAGCCTTCACTCTGTATAATTCTGTATCATGTTAACCACACCCACTTGGCCCAAACCTCCTTGGGCCACAGGCATGCTGATACAAACATCTGTGTGTTTTGGTGATTTTCACATCTTATGAAGTACCGTGGCTGAATCCGTGAGCAGCACTGCAGCACAAACGTGTCTGTGCCTAGTGAGTTGTGCGATATTGACATCCACAGACCATTGCGGTATTTCAGTGTTGCAGTTAGCTTGCAGATAGACGGCTTCGCTCGACATGCCACACATTGTACTGTAAAGGAAATAAAATTCTTTCGAAGAGTACCACTAGGAAGTTAAGATATGGCAGTCACAGGTCCTACTTTTGCTTTTTAAATTCCTACCTTTCAAAAAATAAAAGAGAGAGATGAAAAGACACACACACACACACACACACACACACACACACACACACACACACACACACACACACACACACACACACACACACACTCACACACACACATATACACAAACAGCAAATCATGATATAAGCAGCCAAACGGGAGCACCTTTTTTTTTTTACATCATTTCAGTTGAAATAAATAATGAATGCTAACTCCAGGGGAGTGATGGATGTTGCTTGGCATACTAGTGGCCTAATTCTGATGATTTTGCCTTTCAGGATCCGACTCTAGTGCATTTCTGCACCCATTTCCTACTTACAGGCTTCTCTTGTGCCCACCACTACAGCTATTAAATTTAGAAGTATTTATTTTGTATCAGTTCTGAAAAGTTAGGTGCAGTAGTCAGTATTGCTGTTCCACATATCTGGGGTTTGATCCTAACCTCTTGTCACTTTCTGGATGTTCTTTGCATATTTTTCTTGTGTGAACGCTGTCTTTGTTTGGATACGCTGGTTCCTTAGTGCATCCCAAAGACATGATGCTCAACTGCCTACTTTAAACTAACCATATCTATAAATTTACTGCCTTTACATTTGCGGCTTTAGTGGTATTTGTCAAGAAACAGTTCAGTATTGCCTGGGTGTAATTAAATAAGTGTACAACCCTTTCCATGTGCCACTCTTACTGCTGCTGCATTTGGAAGCCTTCACCATAAGTCTTATCTAAGCAGTTCCTCTGGGATTATCCCTGATCTTGGCACTGAATTTTAAATAAGAGATGCATTACTGTACCCTGAAAGAGCTCACATTTTCATGTAAAATGACTAAACACCACATTCTGGAGAGTCTTTATTGAAAATGTGCTCGTAGAAAATGTCACTGCTTCATCTTTGCCATGTTTCATAAATACCCACTCCATTCTCATGGTTACGTTAATGTGCACATATATATTAAACATTTTTACCGTATATAAAGATAATGTATTGGATATGTTCACTATAGTTTCTTGCAGTACTGCATTCTGAGACAAGTGTAATAAGCACTGTGTAGATCTAACATTGTATTTATTTACATCTTGCTATGTTTGCTTTACTTTTTTGCACAGGTTTACATACTTTATTTCTAAATATTTTTAGAGTACAAAATCCCTACCAACAGAATGTCAATAAATGCAAATACTAGGTAAACAGACGAAATGTACATGCACATGGTAAGTTGCCTCATGCCTAATCTAACGACACATCCCTTATTGTGTGCCTTATAATAACACTCCACTCTTTCTCCTTTCTTTCTAAAAAAAGAGGTCAGACTACCCAACCTTCTCTTTGCGCACCATTTTCTCAGTCCCAGCATCCTTTGGGTTGGTTTTATTGTACCATCTCCAGCAGTAATGCCTCCACCTCCACATAATGCCTTCAGAACTGTCAGCAGTGTTGCAGCTGTGGTCTCACAAGGGCTTAATATGGGACATCACCAGCCTTTAATGTACAGCTGTAACATGGTTTTTTTGCTCTGTGCTGATGCTGGAACTAGAGTGAGTCATACTTTATGTAATTATAAACATGGGCTGTCATTCTCCAAGTCATCACCATGCACTTGGAAGAGGTGAAGTACAGCTACCACCTCAAAGACCATGCCTCTGCCTCCTCAGGTCCCATGTTGTACCTCTCACAAGTGCTACCTCCCCAGATCATGTCATCTGCAAAGAGATTAATTCTGTTTTCCATGCCCTGTTCAAGGCGTGAGGACAGAGTCAAGCACAGTAACTAAGACAGGGAGTTGGATCAATCCCTGTGAGATATTACTTTAAATCTTGTTCGCCCTCCCTGAGATCTTCCCTCTATCTAACACACTCTGCTTCCTGTCCTATACTCATATCTGCTTTAACTTGCATTGTCTGCTGCCAGCTTCTGTTCTCACTATTTTGACAAGAACTTTTTAGTGGGCGACTGACTCAGAGGCCTTCCTGAAGTCCAGATAGCTCTTGTCCACAGAACTATCTCTATCCACTTCTCTGTTAGTCCATCCACTGAACAGGATCAGGTTACTCTGACAGTATCTTCTATGAATCCATGCTGGAATTTGCTAGGCAGTCCATTCTATAGGAAGCATGTGGCCTTGACGATAGGACTCCATTTTCTGCACTTCTGATGTCAGACCTACCTGTCCTTGGGAGGTTGTTACTCCACCTTTGTGAGTGGACATCAGCACTGCCAGTTTCCATTCTGATGAGACCACCCCTCCTCTAACCTGCTAAAGAGCTGCATCAGAGGGCCATCTAGTGTTGCAGGAGTTCTCCCAGGATCCCAAAGGGGATCCCTTCATATCACCACAGTTCTCCCAGGATCCCAAAGGAGATCCCTTCATATCACCACAGTTCTCCCAGGATCCCAAAGGGGATCCCTTCATATCACCACAGTTCTCCCAGGATCCCAAAGGGGATCCCTTCATATCACCAGTTCTTGTCTTCCTTTTGTAACCTTCTGCATTTTTTAGCTGCTGTAGTCTTATACTTCCCCAGCTGTTTTACCTTCATCTACCAGCCCCCACTGATATCTTGTCTTCCTTTTCATAGGAACATTCAGAATTAGAAGCACAAGAGCACTATGAGGGGCTATCACTGGGATGATGCCTAACCATGTACACCTTTAATTAGAGACCCTTAAAAGTTCTTGCCACCCTGTACAAGTACTTAACGGTGCTTAACAGTGCCCTCCTCCTAAACTGAGCAGGTCTGCATGTGACAGTCTTGGTTAAAAATGTATATCTCCCCCTCCAGTCATCAAGAGTAGTCTTAAAGGCAGACAGAGTAGTCATTTCCTTGGCCTGCAGTGGTTACTTATTCCATAGGCTGGGAATCACTCCAGTGAGTTTTGCTAATTTGTTGGTTTAAATTTAGGTTCCTGGTACTGATGTTTTTGAGTCAATGGTTTTGCCAAGAGTTGGGTCTTTTATGACTTGAAAAGTGAGGCCCAGGTCACCTCATGGTAGTATGAGATGACGTATAAGAGACTCATGCTAATCTAGCAGAAGAGGTTGAAGGACTTAATGCCTTTTCATTTTTTGTTTGGTTAAAAATCATTGGGGCTTTTCAAACTGAGTGATATGCTGGGATTTGTACCCACCAAAGTGGACATTCTACTCAGTGTAGGATCTGGTATGGGAAAAATATACTGGCAAGATGAATTCTGTGGATCTTGAATATATTCCCTCAGAAATCAACAGGGACAAATAGAATAAATTCCTGACTATGGTAGAAAAATTATTGAATGAGAGTCCATTGATAACATCTGCCACTGTTCATTGCTGTGTATCACACTAGTGATAACATCTGCCACTGTTCATTGCTGTGTATCACACTGGTGATTATATCTGTCACTATCTGCCACTGTTCATTGCTGTGCATCACACTAGTGATAACATCTGCCACTGTGCATTGTTGCGTATCACACTAGTGATAACATCTGCCACTGTTCATTGCTGTGTAACACACTGGTAATTATATCTGTCACAGTCTGCCACTGTTCATTGTTATGAACCACATTGGTCATGGCTGAAAGGGTCCAAGGACCAATTCATCCATCCAGTCATCAAGATGTCTGGAATGCTATAATAGCCACAGTTGTATAGACTGTAGCAATTGCTAATATGAATATCTACCTGTGACTTTCAAGGGCTGACTTCAGATTTCTGTTATTCTACAGTGGGTCAGTACCTTCTTCCTAACTTCTCCCTTTAACTGATATGAGATAAGAATGAAAACACAAAATACAAATATCTTAAAAGTGTGCAAAATATATCCTAGAAATTGCAGTACTATTCAGAGACGTGACAGCAGCCCTTAGATTTTGAGATATACAGCTGCCAGGAAATGCCACCATGGTATGATTTTTTTTACACTGAACTGTCTCAGACAACATGTAGCATGGACATGGTGCAAGGTTTGATTCCCTCAGCCTCCATCATGTAGCATGGAAGTGGTGCAGGGTATGATTCCCTCAGCCTCCATCATGTAGCATGGAAGTGGTGCAGGGTATGATTCCATCGGCCTCCATCATGTAGCATGGAAGTGGTGCAGGGTATGATTCCCTCAGCCTCCATCATGTAGCATGGAAGTGGTGCAGGGTATGATTCCATCGGCCTCCATCATGTAGCATGGAAGTGGTGCAGGGTATGATTCCCTCAGCCTCCATCATGTAGCATGGAAGTGGTGCAGGGTTTGATTCCATCAGCCTCCATCATGTAGCATGGAAGTGGTGCAGGGTTTGATTCCATCGGCCTCCATCATGTAGCATGGAAGTGGTGCAGGGTATGATTCCCTCAGCCTCCATCATGTAGCATGGAAGTGGTGCAGGGTTTGATTCCATCAGCCTCCATCATGTAGCATGGAAGTGGTGCAGGGTTTGATTCCCTCAGCCTCCATCATGTAGCATGGAAGTGGTGCAGGGTATGATTCCCTCAGCCTCCATCATGTAGCATGGAAGTGGTGCAGGGTTTGATTCCATCAGCCTCCATCATGCAGCATGGAAGTGGTGCAGGGTATGATTCCCTCAGCCTCCATCATGTAGCATGGAAGTGGTGCAGGGTTTGATTCCATCGGCCTCCATCATGTAGCATGGAAGTGGTGCAGGGTTTGATTCCATCAGCCTCCATCATGTAGCATGGAAGTGGTGCAAGGTTTGATTCCCTCAGCCTCCATCATGTAGCATGGAAGTGGTGCAAGGTTTGATTCCATCGGCCTCCATCATGCAGCATGGAAGTGGTGCTGGGTTTGATTCCCTCAGCCTCCATCATGTAGCATGGAAGTGGTGCAGGGTTTGATTCCCTCAGCCTCCATCATGTAGAATGGAAGTGGTGCAGGGTTTGATTCCATCAGCCTCCATCATGTAGCATGGAAGTGGAACAAGGTTTGATTCCCTTAGCCTCCATCATGTAGCATGGAAGTGGTGCTGGGTTTGATTCCATCAGCCTCCATCATGTAGCATGGAAGTGGTGCAGGGTATGATTCCCTCAGCCTCCATCATGTAGCATGGAAGTGGTGCAGGGTATGATTCCATCAGCCTCCATCATGTAGCATGGACATGGTGCAAGGTTTGATTCCCTCAGCCTCCATCATGTAGCATGGAAGTGGTGCAAGGTTTGATTCCTTCAGCCTCCCTCATGTAGCATGGAAGTGGTACAAGGTTTGATTCCCTCAGCCTCCATCATGTAGCATGGAAGTGGTGCAGGGTTTGATTCCATCAGCCTCCATCATGTAGCATGGAAGTGGTACAAGGTTTGATTCCCTTAGCCTCCATCATGTAGCATGGAAGTGGTGCTGGGTTTGATTCCATCAGCCTCCATCATGTAGCATGGAAGTGGTGCAGGGTTTGATTCCCTTAGCCTCCATCATGTAGCATGGAAGTGGTGCTGGGTTTGATTCCCTCAGCCTCCATCATGTAGCATGGAAGTGGTGCAGGGTATGATTCCCTCAGCCTCCATCATGTAGCATGGAAGTGGTGCTGGGTTTGATTCCATCGGCCTCCATCATGTAGCATGGAAGTAGTCCTGGGTTTGATTCCCTTAGCCTCCATCATGTAGCATGGAAGTGGTGCAGGGTTTGATTCCATCAGCCTCCATCATGTAGCATGGAAGTGGTGCAGGGTTTGATTCCCTTAGCCTCCATCATGTAGCATGGAAGTGGTGCTGGGTTTGATTCCATCAGCCTCCATCGTGTAGCATGGAAGTGGTGCAGGGTTTGATTCCATCGGCCTCCATCATGTAGCATGGAAGTGGTGCAGGGTTTGATTCCCTCAGCCTCCATCACGTAGCATGGAAGTGGTGCAGGGTTTGATTCCATCAGCCTCCATCATGTAGCATGGAAGTGGTGCAGGGTATGATTCCCTCAGCCTCCATCATGTAGCATGGAAGTGGTGCAGGGTTTGATTCCATCGGCCTCCATCATATAGCATGGAAGTGGTGCAGGGTTTGATTCCATCAGCCTCCATCATGTAGCATGGAAGTGGTGCAAGGTTTGATTCCCTCAGCCTCCATCATGCAGCATGGAAGTGGTGCAGGGTTTGATTCCCTTAGCCTCCATCATGTAGCATGGAAGTGGTGCAGGGTTTGATTCCCTCAGCCTCCATCATGCAGCATGGAAGTGGTGCAGGGTTTGATTCCCTCAGCCTCCATCATGTAGCATGGAAGTGGTGCAGGGTTTGATTCCATCAGCCTCCATCATGCAGCATGGAAGTGGTGCAGGGTTTGATTCCCTTAGACTCCATCATGCAGCATGGAAGTGGTGCTGGGTTTGATTCCCTCAGCCTCCATCATGCAGCATGGAAGTGGTACAAGGTTTGATTCCCTTAGCCTCCATCATGTAGCATGGAAGTGGTGCAGGGTTTGATTCCCTTAGCCTCCATCATGTAGCATGGAAGTGGTGCAGGGTTTGATTCCATCAGCCTCCATCATGCAGCATGGAAGTGGTACAAGGTTTGATTCCCTCAGCCTCCATCATGTAGCATGGAAGTGGTGCAGGGTTTGATTCCATCAGCCTCCATCATGCAGCATGGAAGTGGTACAAGGTTTGATTCCCTCAGCCTCCATCATGTAGCATGGAAGTGGTGCAGGGTTTGATTCCCTCAGCCTCCATCATGTAGCATGGAAGTGGTGCAAGGTTTGATTCCATCGGCCTCCATCATGCAGCATGGAAGTGGTGCTGGGTTTGATTCCCTCAGCCTCCATCATGTAGCATGGAAGTGGTGCAAGGTTTGATTCCCTCAGCCTCCATCATGTAGCATGGAAGTGGTGCAGGGTATGATTCCCTCAGCCTCCATCATGTAGCATGGACGTGGTGCTGGGTTTGATTCCCTTATCCTCCATCATGTAGCATGGAAGTGGTGCTGGGTTTGATTCCCTTAGCCTCCATCATGTAGCATGGAAGTGGTGCTGGGTTTGATTCCCTCAGCCTCCATCATGTAGCATGGAAGTGGTGCAGGGTTTGATTCCATCAGCCTCCATCATGTAGTATGGAAGTGGTGCAGGGTATGATTCCATCAGCCTCCATCATGTAGCATGGAAGTGGTGCAGGGTTTGATTCCCTCAGCCTCCATCATGTAGCATGGAAGTGGTGCTGGGTTTGATTCCCTCAGCCTCCATCATGTAGCATGGAAGTGGTGCAGGGTTTGATTCCCTCAGCCTCCATCATGTAGCATGGAAGTGGTGCAAGGTTTGATTCCATCAGCCTCCATCATGCAGCATGGAAGTGGTGCAGGGTTTGATTCCATTGGCCTCCATCATGCAGCATGGAAGTGGTACAAGGTTTGATTCCCTCAGCCTCCATCATGTAGCATGGAAGTGGTGCAGGGTATGATTCCCTCAGCCTCCATCATGTAGCATGGAAGTGGTGCTGGGTTTGATTCCCTTAGCCTCCATCATGTAGCATGGAAGTGGTGCAGGGTTTGATTCCATCAGCCTCCATCATGTAGCATGGAAGTGGTGCAGGGTTTGATTCCCTCAGCCTCCATCATGTAGCATGGAAGTGGTGCAGGGTTTGATTCCATCAGCCTCCATCATGTAGCATGGAAGTGGTGCAGGGTTTGATTCCCTCAGCCTCCATCATGTAGCATGGAAGTGGTGCTGGGTTTGATTCCCTTAGCCTCCATCATGTAGCATGGAAGTGGCGCAGGGTTTGATTCCATCAGCCTCCATCATGTAGCATGGAAGTGGTGCAAGGTTTGATTCCCTCAGACTCCATCATGTAGCATGGAAGTGGTGCAAGGTTTGATTCCCTCAGCCTCCATCATGTAGCATGGAAGTGGTGCAGGGTTTGATTCCCTCAGCCTCCATCATGTAGCATGGAAGTGGTGCAGGGTTTGATTCCCTCAGCCTCCATCATGTAGCATGGAAGTGGTGCAGGGTTTGATTCCATCAGCCTCCATCATGTAGCATGGAAGTGGTGTAGGGTTTGATTCCATCGACCTCCATCATGCAGCATGGATGTGGTGCTGGGTTTGATTCCCTCAGCCTCCATCATGTAGCATGGAAGTGGTGCAGGGTATGATTCCTTCAGCCTCCATCATGCAGCATGGAAGTGGTGCAGGGTTTGATTCCCTCAGCCTCCATCATGTAGCATGGAAGTGGTACAAGGTTTGATTCCATCGGCCTCCATCATGTAGCATGGAAGTGGTGCAGGGTTTGATTCCATCGGCCTCCATCATGTAGCATGGAAGTGGTGCAGGGTATGATTCCATCAGCCTCCATCATGTAGCATGGAAGTGGTGCAGGGTATGATTCCCTCAGCCTCCATCATGTAGCATGGAAGTGGTGCAGGGTTTGATTCCATCGGCCTCCATCATATAGCATGGAAGTGGTGCAGGGTTTGATTCCATCGGCCTCCATCATGTAGCATGGAAGTGGTGCAGGGTATGATTCCCTCAGCCTCCATCATGTAGCATGGAAGTGGTGCAGGGTTTGATTCCATCGGCCTCCATCATGTAGCATGGAAGTGGTGCAGGGTTTGATTCCATCGGCCTCCGTCATGTAGCATGGAAGTGGTGCAGGGTATGATTCCCTCAGCCTCCATCATGTAGCATGGAAGTGGTGCAGGGTTTGATTCCATCAGCCTCCATCATGTAGCATGGAAGTGGTGCAGGGTATGATTCTCTCAGCCTCCATCATGTAGCATGGAAGTGGTGCAGGGTTTGATTCCCTTAGCCTCCATCATGTAGCATGGAAGTGGTGCTGGGTTTGATTCCCTCAGCCTCCATCATGTAGCATGGAAGTGGTGCAGGGTATGATTCCCTCAGCCTCCATCATGTAGCATGGAAGTGGTGCAGGGTTTGATTCCATCGGCCTCCATCATGTGGCATGGAAGTGGTGCAGGGTATGATTCCATCAGCCTCCATCATGTAGCATGGAAGTGGTGCAGGGTTTGATTCCCTCAGCCTCCATCATGTAGCATGGAAGTGGTGCAGGGTTTGATTCCATCGGCCTCCATTGCCTAAGTGCATGACTTTGAGCAAGTCACATCACCAGACACCACTCCCGAGCTGAGTCTGAAAACGGCCAATGGAGATCAGCTGTCTACCTCAGAAAACAAACACAAATAAATAAATAAATACTCTGTACAGTAAATTTCAAGTTGCTGTTGCACTCAGTCCTAACATCTCCTTTGTTTGAGAGATAAAAGGAAACCTTTGTGTACTACCCCTCAACTCACCTCTGGTGAACCTTGCTCAGAAGATGCATTACCTGCGCAGAATTACCTAGGTTCTGCAGTAGTGGGAGGGGGCAGCCCTCGGCTAGGTGAAAGCTTTTACAGTCCATTCATTCCTGTCCAGAAAATTACTGGCATATTCACTCCCACAGATGCAAGAGTCAGATAGTAGGGAGTAAATTACCCATCTGGGCACATGAATTAGCCTACCTGTATGCCGCCTGTCTTTGATATACTTTCCCACATATGTGTACATTTGAATATATAATAACACATATAATATATAATAACATGCCTTCCATATTTCTTTCTTTAATTTAATGTGCCAGCAGTAAAACAAAAAGTTTTATTCTGGCACCATTTCTTTCATTGTCTAAAATAAATACAGCTCACTAGCTCAGTGCTTACATTAAAGGTGCTCTGACATTCTTTTTCATGGAACAACATTTTTATTTCTTTTCATTTCAAACTGATAATAAATAATAAATAAATAATGATCTGATGTTGCTGTTGGTGTGTATGTGTGTGTTTGTACACGAAAGAAGGAGAGAGACACTAAACAGGCGTTACACTTATTTAAATAAATAATCAAATAAATAAATTAAATAAATGGTGCAGGAAGGAAGCTTTTTTACTTTTTGCATGGTTTTATGCAGTGAATGGGGTTAATGGGTTAATACATACTTTTGAGAAATTATGTGAAGGTGATTTACATAATTTATATCAAGCCGGGACATGAGATTATTGATTTCCCTTTCCAACGACTCTGTGTTTCAAATTATGAAACCCAGCAAAGGGGACAGTACATATATAGGTTCATTGGTTCATACGTGTGTACTAGGCTAATGGCCCTGGATCCTTTACAAGCCAAGCCCATAAGATTACCCTGGCATCGAGCCACCCAACCTTAGATCCCAGTGCCTCTGTCGAGTAGAGCCACTGGAGTGATCCCCAGGTTGAATTTTCTATTTTCGATCCACTCATCAAGATTTCTCTTGAACAGGGACAGTGAGGCGCTTCGCTTGACATGTATGGGAAGTCTATTCCATAGCATGGGCAGTCTCTGGGTTATGAACCTGTCCCTCCAGCATGTTCTGTTGATTGTGGCAATGAGGTTGAGGTGTCTGGAGTGTGTGGTGCGGACGGATTGGGATTTCTTTAGATGCAGCATTTCTAACAGAGCTGAAGAAGACATGGCTTTGTAAGTCAAGCAGAGATCGCCTGTAAGTAAGCGATATGAGACAGAGAATAGTTGGAGTTTTTTTAGGCTGTCCATATAGGACAAGTGTTTAAGGCCTAGGTTCCTCTTTGTGAGGTACTTTTGTGGCCTCTCCAGTCATTGCAGGTGTCTAGTGAGGTACATACCAAGGGGGGGGCATTGTACTTGATGATTGGCCTAATGAGGGAAGAGTAGAGGGAAAACAATGACCTCTTTCTTCCTGGATGCAAAACCCTTACTAATGAGATGTGCCACATAGAAGGACCTTCTGACCACAGTGACAATGTGGTGGTCAAAAGTGTTCCCAGATCTCTTATAATGCCTTCTGTGTTCACTGGACTACCATCAATGTGGTAATTCATGAGAACCGGGTTTTTCCCAAAGGGGATGACGACACATTTTTGGCATTGAGCTTAAGGCCATGGTTCTGACACCAGTGGTTGGTTTCACTGAGGCCTTTGTGTAGGATGTCAACATCACTTGGGGAGTTAATAATAGCTCCCAACTTGCAATTGTCTGTGAACTTTGTCAGCCAGAGTCCCTTCATGTTGGCCTGGACTTCGGAGAACTAGGTACAAAACAGGTGAGACTCCACTCATGACTGGTCGGCAGTCTGACTTTGAGTCAGCTACTTTCACACTGTGGGTTCTACCTGTGAGCCAGTTTGCAACCCACCTAGTGATATAGGGGTTGATGCCTAGCTTGATTCCTGAGTGGGGAATGGTATCAAAGGCCTTGGCCAGATCAAGGTAAGTTGTATGAACCACCTTGCCTTCATCCACAGCTCTGGTGACTGACTCAAAGAAGTCTACCAGTTTGAGCAGGCATGATCTACCCTTCACAAAATCAAATTGTGTGGGAAGCAGAGTTTGGAGATTCCCCATATCCTTGTTTATTAGGTCCATGATGATGAGTTCCATAGCTGGGTGCAGGCTCTTTTTAATATAGATGGATAACGGTTCAGTAACCCACCCCATACTTTACTTATATGTTATACTTATGTAGGGGCAGGCAACTGCAAAGCCACCTAGTATAAGAACAAGACACCAATAGGGAGGGAGGGTAGGAAACTATTACAGCTACTAGCTATACTAGTTTAGGCAGAAAACATTCCAGAAATGTTTATCACAGCAGATAAACAGCAGAGCCACTAAATGAAAGTTTTAAACCGATAAAGGCAGATAAAGGAGCGAGGAGACTCTAGAGAATGCTTTTAACTGCAAACAAATCAGTTAAATGATACACTCCTTGGCAGGAAATCAGAACAAACAAACAAACAGATGTTTAACAAACTGAGAAGATTTCCATTTAATACCTTGCACATAGCGAAACTACCTAAAAAAGATTTACAAACAGTGTGACAGTAAAAAACTTATTTATCAGGCCCTGTACAGCAGACAATTTTAGTACAACTGTGCAGATTAGTTTTTAGCAATAAAATACAGAAAAAGTATGTAGCAGACAATGAAAAGTGCTATAAATATCTGGAATAAGCCATAACTAGTAAAATTAATAAAAAAAACAGGATACTTATTGTTATATATCACAGATCAGAGTTGTGGTCAATGCCACTCTTCCGATTAGCTCTGTGTTCTCTGTCAGCAGAAGATGGCTGCCAGAAATACAGGGAACTCGGCATACAAAACAACCAGGCCTGAATAACAGCAGGCCTCTATCCAGACTATGCTACCTGACTAGAAGACAAAAACCTCACAAAAATGCACAGAAAAGCACAAGTAGAACACTCACAAACAGAAAATACAACTCTCAGTATGAAAAAGCAGTTTACAGTTAAGTAATTCAGTAAAAATGCAATTACAGTAATGAAACACTATCTAGCGATGAAAATACAGTTAAACACTATAAAACAGTACACAAATGCAGTGAAACAGTAAAAAAAGCTTTATAACAGTGCACAATGTAGTAGATTGGCTGTTAAGCACAATTATAAGTGTTAATTCAATCTTATTATGGATACTATGGTCTATTCCAATAAAATATTTGGGGTATTCCAGGATAATGTGCAATATATATTAATGTGTCCAAAAATGAAATGAATATTGCTCATGATTTACTTTTCTATGACTGTTTGATGCAAGGAGTAATTGATGGTGATGAATACAAATTATTATCAATAAAGAATCCCTTAATTCCTCCAATATTTGGGATCCTTAAGGTCCATAAAATATTTCTAGTCCACCATTGAGACCTATTATAGCAACCCAAGGGTCTAAGACTTACCCTTTAGCATTTTTGATAGATGTTTCAAACTGTTTCATGAACCTTATTCTTATATTTTAAAGATTCTTGGGATTTTTAATTAATACCAAAACAGATCATTTGGCCAATGATCTTAGTTTTCTAATGATGGATGTTATAGAACTTTTTTCTTGTATATCATATGATGTAGGACTAACTATGTTCAGGGTTGCCTTGCTTTACTATGAATTTTTTAGGAAATTGGAGAGACAAATTATTGGTTGATTTGATGGAGTAAATATTTAAAAAATATATTTATTTTTAAGACACATTTTACAACCAGGATAGCTGTAGGGACTGCTTGCTCCCCCATTTATACAAATATGGTGACATGAAAATGCGAGTCAGATTTTATTTTTGGTTCCAACTTTTCATTTTGTTAGGTGTGGTATGTTAAGTACATTGATGATTACAAAAAAAAAATGTAGGTCACAGCTTAAAGGAACTGTTTAATTGTAAGCGCTTTCATTCATCCATGTTCAATGAACTTCTTCAGACAAATTTAAAACAACACACACTCTTATTAAATACCCACCAATAGTCACGTGGCAGGATTCACATCATATGCTTACCATCAATACATATTTAAAATAAATAAATATATATATATATATATATATATATATATATATATATATATATAATAAAACACTTAATAATTAATCACACCATAGCATGCTATTCCAATTTCCACATTACAAATCATAAACTATTAAAATATAATTACTAAAACACTTCACTCCTATCTAGACAGACTCTTAAGTTTTAATAAACAGGCTATAGAACACTGGTCATTCACTCCTGGCTGGGAATATGCATTTAATGCAATTTGCCACTATAATTCTTGTCTTTCCAAGATTAAACCTGAGGGATGACCTGTTCAATTATTCTAAATCTAAAATTGTGACCTGGGTTTCTTGGACATGCTTTGCATTTGTCTCCTTCACCTCATTTATGCAATATACATGCTCATAAATCTGTTCTCTTAATTTATGTATGGTTTTGCCTACATAAAAAAACACTAATTGGTGTTATAAATTTCTTGTTCCTAATAGTGTAATCACGCTTAATATCAATAAAACTACAATAAGGACAGGATTCGCATTTATACATCCAAGGATTCCTACTAAGCACCTTCTGTTCTCTTTCCAAGATTGCTTTCAAATTGGCCCCTTTTCTATATACACTATTCTAGGGGAGGGATCGATTTTATCTCTGAGATTGATATCCTCCATTAACACACACCAATTCTTAACTATAATATCCCTTATATTTTCAAAGTCTATGGTACAGGCAGTAATGAAGCTCACCCCAAACTTATTAACCACTTTCTTATCAATGTCACGTACTTGGGGATACTCTAAAACAGACCTTAAGGTATTAGTCCTTCTCAATATGGGTAAAAAATAACTCTCTCTCCTCTTCACTTGTACTTCATTAATTAACTCTTGGATTAAATATAGGGGGTGACCCCATTTCAAAAACATTTGCTTCAGATTGGCACATTCAAGCAAGAAGTCAGCCTCCAGGGTTATCATCCTGGCTGCTCAGACTAACGGACCCTTTACTATCGACCTCTTCTAGTGTAATGTATGACTACTTGAATGAAGGAATTAGAATACTATCGACCTCTTCTAGTGTAATGTATGACTACTTGAATGAAGGAATTAGAATACTATCGACCTCTTCTAGTGTAATGTATGACTACTTGAATGAAGGAATTAGAATCATTTTCTTTCCTAAAAATCTTCGCCACATAGGACAAATTTAACCTATCTTTGGATAGTTCAACATCTAAATAAAGAATTTTTTCTGTATCAAAAGTGGAGGTAAATTCCAAGAAATTGGTCCTCTTATTCATTACTTCCACTAGTTCAGTCACCACTTGACATCTCCTTCAACAATCATAAAGATGTCATCTAAGAATCGGGTGTAATAAAATATTTTCTCCACCATTTGGTCATTCATAAAAATTAATTCATTCTCCCAAAATGTCATTACTAGGTTTGAAAAGCTCAGTCTACAAGGGGAGCCTATCACCACTCCTTTCTTCTGGACATAGTAGGACCCCTCAAATATAAAATTATTATTCTTTAAAATAATATCCAGTAGTTCATCTATTAACTTTAAATCACTAGCAGATGCACCCTTTTTTAGTAAGAAGTCCCCAACCCATTCAGTCCCTAATTTATGCTGGATTACTGTATAGAGGTCTTTTACATCCACGGTCAAAAAACTGTAATCATCAAAAAACAGTTGTTGGTTCATGGCCTCTAAAAAGGACCAAGAGTCCTTACAAATCTGTGGCTCTTTTTCCACATATTTCTTCAAGATATTATCTACTACTTTTGCACAGGAATACATAATAGAATTCCTTGCATCAATAATTGGGTGCAAAGGGGGGTCAATCATATTTTTATGAACTTTAGGCTTGCCAAAAATAATAGGAGTAATTGGTGCGGGCATCATTAAATAATGATATAGTTCTATACTTTTCTGACCTCAAATGAACAAATCAACACTGGTTTGTTGACTGGGCACTCAGTATTATGGAACTAAAAGTACTTAAATAGCTTACACAAGGAGCAATAACAATGAAGGGGTGGGGGGGTTGGAAGTTAGATTACCATAACGGGCAGAAGCCAAAGACAAAGAAGCAGACTACACAGAGAGGGGTCCAATCAAATAAAGCCAATAGTGGACCTCTGTGACTTCAGAACCTGTAGCAATCACAGTTCATTTAGTCCTATGACTTTGAGTTAGAGGTCACATGACCCCAAGTAGGTTAGAATTTCAGAAACTTTAACTGTTACAGTTGGGGCAGAGAATAACTGTAACTAATCAGTTGTTGAAAAATGTAAATGTGCAGTTCACTTATTAAATAATTTAATAATACAATTGTGGTACACACTATAAATTCAGAAAGCATAGTCTGAAACTGATTAATCTGTGCTACTTTTGAGATAGGATATGAGGACAAATACTACTGTTTTTTTTCTGTTCCTTGCAGGTGGTATCATGGTCATCTTTCTGGTAGTAATGCTGAAGTCCTGCTCAAGGAAAATGGTTTCTCTGGAAGCTTCTTGGTGCGAGAGAGCCTTAGTAAGCCTGGAGACTTTGTGCTCTCTGTTGTGACAGATGAACTCAAAGAGGTCAATGGAGAGAAGAAGCCACGAGTGACGCACATCAAGATTCTGAGTGAGGTGAGAGCACTAGTGGGTGTGATGATGGTGCAACGATGCACCTTGATGAGGTCAGTGAATGTAACTTCTGTAAATCCATGATGTGTAATAGCAATATAACGGGTTTCCTCAGACTGAAATTAAAACAAAGTAGTAAAACTGTGTAGGAAAACCAACATTTCTCCTCACTCTGTGGTTGCCCACATATATGAATGTTATTCTTTCTTAAATAATGAAAATGAGACATGCCTTGGAATAAGGATGGAAAACTTTCACTGTTTAAGGTTCAGAAAAGCCTGCATATAAGCAGTGCATTCACAAACATTTCTTTCTGTGCCGCAGAACTGCTTGGGTTAGTGACTGATCACTGAACAGTTTAATCTGCAGTAATCAATTGCAAGACTTTCTTCTGATGATCTTTTTATTGTTGCACATTAGAGAACTGATTAAGTATGCCACACTTTCTGCATTATCTGCTTATGGCTTGGCAAGGCTTCATATAGTGCGGCTGACTACATCTTGAGCAAGGATGCATCTGTTTAGCTATGATGCCTTCCATTTTCTATGTCGTAATGACCAAGCATAACATTAGTTTATTTACCTGCAAAACTTTTAACTTTATACTGTGCCCCAATATATTTGTTTTTCTTATTTTTATTTAGTAAATGTATTTAGAAGCATACATCTAGGCATTGTACAAATAAAGTGAAATCCACATAACATAACCAGAAATACCAATAAGGAGTAAAATGAATAAAAGCTAAAATAAACTGAATAGGATAGAATACAATTAAAACAAATCAGCTTTGAAACGGATGCATGTGCACTTATGAGACATTAAGTAGATTCTTACCTAATGAATTATGATAACTCATTTAATGGGACTACTGCAAAATAAACAAATGACGCTCTACAAGATGTTTCTGGGCTGTTCTATGGAACAGCTACTAGCTCTTAGTCTTATGACATGAGGTATCTGGTAGGAGTATAGGGTCCGAGTAACCACAGAAGATGGACAAGATGCAGATTGTAAAGAAAACAGTTGGTGACGGTCAAGATTTTAAAGACTCATTTGGCTTCATCTGGCAGCCTGTTCAGGTCCCACCAGACCACTGCACTATGACTAGAGTGGGATGTTTTCAGACAAAAGTCTGACTTCTGCTCAGAATTGTACACCTTTTGCAGACATGAAATTACCATCTAAAAATTCCAAGGTAGAGATAGTCATCCTGTTATTTGACAGACACCTGCCTATACCTGCATTATAATTGTATACACATCCAGATCATTAGCAAGCACTTTCATTTGAGTGCAATAACTAATTCTGCTACTCTATACAAACTCACAGCTTTTCCAGCATTAACTCACTTGGCCATAAGTTTGCTTCGTACTTTATAATTTCTGTGCTGCAGGCAATTCTGTCTCTTAGCAATAATTTATGCAGCCATTAAAACTCACAGTCATTAGCTCCACATGTCTCAGCTTTTACTCACAAAGCCATCAAAGGACCTCTTCTAATCCTTGGTTTCTAGTGAAAGATAAATGAAAACCATACCTCTCAACTTCTTAGCAAAAAATCTGGACAAAGCCATAAATAAAGGGGGGTGGGCAAAGGCCTAAAAATAGGGACATTTTTTAAATATTGCTCTTACAAACTTAGAAAATTGATAGGATAACATATTTTGTATTAGAATAATTTTTCTGGAGGGTATGTAGCTTGAAACTCAAATTTCTGTCATTATTTTCTGACTTCAACCTTCAAAGATTTACCAACAATGTGCCAGCAAACCACAAAGTTATGAGAAACAGACCAAAAATATGAGGCTGGACATTCTGCAAAAATCTGTACAGTTGAGAGGTAACACATATAACAAGTTGTTTTCATGACCCAATCCCAATACCACTCATACCTGTCTATAATAGCATCCAAATCAGACTAGTGTTGTGTTTTGTTTTTTTAATTAAGATTAAATGTATTTAATCTGAAAAGGATATCAGTGCTCAGTTATATTTCCGTTGTTTCCCTGGTCAGTGATCTAGCTAGTGAATTTAACACACTACTAAATGGTGATGAATCAATGGCTCTTTTGCATTGTGACCAGAGCACATTGCTTCAGGTCTGATGATATGACTGCAATGTCTGTCATTGGCCTTCAGACCAAAGGTACCCTGGTGTCAAGCAATTTATGAACTTCTGTGTAAATATTTTATTTATTGTGAAGAAGTCATGGTTTACACTGATATCTAGTAACAACTTACAAATCATGTTCAGAAATCAGAGGTCATACATGTCAACCATACCTTTCAGTGATCTCTATCAGTAGTAAACTAAGACTACAAGGTTAGTGGGCAGCGCATCTCAAGCGACCTGCCTAGAAGGGTGAGTACTCTGTAAGTCCTTTTCATGTATAAGCACAGAAAACTATCAAGAGGTTGGTGTCTATAGCTCAGAGATGCATTGAAATGGCCCAACACCACAGCCCTCAGCTTGGGGCATGTGAGAATCCATCCCCCACTCACTCACCCACTCACCCCACAGATCTCCACTGTGGTAACTCTAGAAAAGAAGAGAGACCACCCCTGAATGGGATGTCTGATGCAATGAATTAAGATGAATTTGACTATATGAAGGCAACACTTTTCCAACTACTAGACCAGCTGTGGTTCCATTGCTTATCCATGACCAAAACATCACTTTCTATTTTGTGACCTTGGTTGTCTGAATCTGTCCTGCTCATGTTTGCCCCCTCCCTGTCAGTATGGCTGACTTCCACCCCTTACCTTACATGTACTGAATACACAACACAATCAAATGCAGTCCAGCCTTAACCGTTATGGAAAACTTGGTTTAAGAAAAACGGTATCCATCTCTCTAAACAGTCAAATAGCAGACATTGCAAATGCACAATGATCTGTGTCATGTAAAAGCCTTTTAAAGACCAGGCCCAGGATTCAATAATGCCTACACTAAGTATACACTAAATGTACACCGTTCTGAGTGAACAGATAACACAGGCATAACTCATACCTTCTTCCTCCTAATTTTAGTTTTCCTACAGATACTCTTGCAGCTTTAAATATTGACAAGGATTCATACAGGTTACCATAAAGTGTAGACTACATGTACACTTAGTGTAATCTTTCTGACTGACTAGAAAGCACAAAAAATGTGGTAGGGATGTTCTTGAATACATAGCATGTACACTTAGTGTAGGCTTTATTGAATCTGACCACAGGAGTCATCCACTTTTGAAAATGAATGGGGGAAAGCATATGTGTTATAAACCAAGTATAAAACATAACTTTTACAAAGGTGTTTACTAAAATTCTCACTTCAGTAAAATTTGCAGATACATACATACAGTAAGATCATAAGTAGCCCAGTGCTGAGAGAAGGTTATTCATTTTTTTTATTTAAGTTTGTTGTCCTGAGTCTGAGTGAGTGAAATTCCTTCAAGGACCTTTTCCATAACATCCCAGCCTAAAGGCAGGTGCAATCACATTCATAAACTGACACATATTTATTAAATGATATTAATACAATACAATATTACAGAAAATAATAAATATTCAGTTAAGTTGCACAATAATAAAGTACATTAATAAAATTAACAGTAATGTAATGCAATGGACTTTGCATGTGAACAGGAGGATTATGATGTGAAAGAGCAAAGCATAGTACCATTGTAATGCATACATACATACACACATACATACATGCCTACAGTGTCAGACTGCATGCAATGAATATGTTAATGCATACATACATACATACATACATACATACATACATATAAATAGTACTCTACTACCTGTAAATAATATGTTAATGCATATGTACCTACCTACATGCATGCAGTGTCATACTGCATGCAACAAATATGTTAATACTAATGCATACATACATACATACATAGAGTGTCTTACTGTGTTCAATGAATATGTTAACGCATACGTACATACATAATACATACATGCAGTGTCAGACTGCATGTAATGAATATGTCAAATGCATTTGTACATAGATACATACATACATACAGTGTCATATTGTGTGCAACGAATATGTTAATGAGTGCATACATACATAAAGTGTCATACTGCGTGCAATGAATATGTTATTGCACATGTACATACATACATACGCACATACAGTATTACACTGTGTGCAATGAATATGTTAATGCATATGTACATACATACATGCATACATAGCTACATTGTCATAATGTGCAATATGTTAATGCATATGTACATACATACATACATACATACATACATACCATGTCATTCTGAGTGCAATTAATATGTTTCTATGTACAATAACATTAGATAATGTTCATCTCATCAATAAAGTCCAAAGTCCAACAGCACATAGAAGGTAACAGCAAACTCTGTGCTACACTCGCCAGTCAGTCGCCCGCTAGACAGAGGTCCAGGGAAGTAAATATTGTGGGAAGAAATAGCCAGGGAATTGTTATGGCTAGGCTTGTGTAGGCCCTAGGGCTGATAGCCTAGTACCAACCTATGAACCTATGAGAATGAGATGGAAGCATTTCTAGGGACCCATGCAAAGTCATCGATGTAGCTAGTTTTCTTTAAGCTCCAAAATGGGAGAGGGGGAGTCAGTATCAGGCATGTACAATTTGTTACAAATATGTGCAGATTAACTTACCACAGGGTGAGTAATTACAGTGGAAGTCAGATATTAAGTAACAGAATTGGAACGCTAACAGGAGATAGTAATATCCAATGATTTAAAGGTATGTAATTAGGGTAAGAAAGTCAGTAAGGAGAAGTAGGCCTTGGGGACAGCAGGATATTCAGGAAGATACATCACACGTGGAAAACAAGAAGGTATAGCCTTTCTCTGCAGACAGTTGGTATGACCCCCCTCGTCAGTATTTCCGGGTCTGCAGACCCCGTAAACAACAAGACACACACACAATCATTCTTATCTTACTGTAACTTTTCACATTCCTGTCTTCACTGCTTATATTTCCAATGGGAAATCTGTTGTGGCTGTATTAACATGGTGTTACTTCAAAAATTGTTTGGCTGAACAATATGTGACAGTTTTTAAGAACACGGACTGATTTACTGTTGCTTTGCAGTACTCCATTCTGGAAACATTACCTTTCTGTCTCACTTTATGGTCATAAATATTATAAACTGACCTAATTTGTGTGAAAGATGTGAGGGATGTAGTTATAGAATATCACTGAAGGCATGGCTCTCACTTCAAATATCAAACAGGTTGACATAAACTCTAAACACCACACTGTACCAACTATTCACACCATAGATCAAGCACATAGACCCACATACAGTGAGTCTCTTAAAAGTAATCTACCTAAACTTCAAAGGCCTTCCATGAGCAACCATAGAAACTAGTATTCTGAGCAACCTCACAAACTGTCAAGTCAAGCAGCACACACCACAAAATATGCAAAAACATCTCACAGTTTCTCAACTTGAAAGCTTATTAGGAAAACCTGCAGACAATCCAACATTCTAGTCATAGGAGATTCCATTGTAAGACACACTGATGCAGCACTCATCAGGATAAGGAAGGAGAGGAGAGGATCATGGGTAGTCACGGGAGATTCCACTGTGAGACACACTGATGCATCACTCATCAGGATGAGCAAGAAGAGGATCATGGGTAGTTGCCTGTTGGGAACCAGGATTTGCCACATCATACAGGCACTCAAGTTCTTGCACCACGAGCACACATGCGATGCAGTCATAGTGCATGGGGAGTAAATGACCTAAGACATACCACCCTGGACAACATGAAGAGAGATGTGATGAAACTCTTAAAATACATGCCTAAGAGAGCTATGAACCTAGCCCTGAGTAGCATTTTACCCTTGTGGACCTAGCCCTGAGCGGCATTTTACCCTTATGAACCTAGTCCTGAGCGGCATTTTATCCTTATGAACCTAGCCCTTAGTGGCATTTTACCCTTATGGACCTAGCACTGAACAGCATTTTACCCTTATGAACCTAGCCTCGAGTGGCATTTTACCCTTATGAACCTAGCTCTGAGTGGCATTTTACCCTTATGAACGTAGCCTTGAGTAGCATTTTACCCTTATGGACCTAGCCCTGAGTTGCATTTTACCCTTATGAACCTAGCCCTGAGCAGCATTTTACCCTTATGACCCTAGCCTTGAGTGGCATTTTACCCATTTTAGCTTCCTAGGAGAATATTGTAGGCAATTGTATGGCTTGCATCTGCCCCCCACAAGCCTTTCATATATTGTAAAAAAAACTTATCAACTCTCATGGTGCCTTTTTAGCCAAAGCCAGTCTTCAAAAACCTCCTACGTAAGAAATCAAAGTATGAATAATATAAATGTATTCATGCTCAATGCTATGAGCCTTAACAGAAAACTACTTTCCCTACAGGCAGTCCTAACTCTTAAATGCATTGGTATATGCATCATGACAGAGATCTTGCTCTAAAATATAGAGAGCACCCCACCAGTGCAAGGTTTCAACATCTACTGTGCACTCAGACACACCATATAGGATGAAGGCAGTAAAAGCAGTGGTGTCTCAATATTTATAAAACAAAATCACAAATCTCCAGACTTGTTAGACAGGATAATGACCTAGAAATCCTCCATGTCCAATTTGCTGTTAGCAGAACCCTATATTCTGTAGTAAACTATAGGACCCCCGAAGACATGTCTCTCTTAGCCCATAACTCCTACTTGACTAATTTGGAAGCCATAAGCATTCAGCTAAACACCATTCTCCTAGGGGACTTCAACTACCTCTCCATCATCTGGGAAACCTATACATCCCCAAACATGTATGCTCAGAGATTTCTGGATGTCATAAATACAAAGTCATAGTATCGGCTAGTCTGCACCCCAACTAGCTGAAAAAATCCTGGACTTGGTTTTCACCAATATGTGACAACTCTGTAACATCCTTCACAGTCAAACTGGACCATAAATAAGCCATTTTTGCCACAAACTAAAGACAGAGACATCCTCCAATAACTCAATATTCCATGATTACTCTAAAGCTAATCTACTAAACCTGAGTGATGACCTGGTGAAATTCAACATTCCCTTCCTCCCACCGCAAATGCAAAATCTTTCACAGCTAATTCTATGCACATATAAATAATTGCATAGAAGCATCTGTCCCCCTCCAAAATAAATACATCTCCAAATATAAAAATAACTGTTATGGTGGAACCCAAATATAAACAGGCTAATACAATAAAAGGAAAAATCTCATTGCATGTGATAATAAATGTAACCCTCCTTGTGAGACAAAAACACTCTTCACAAACTTAACAGGGGATGCCTGATCCTTTATCAAATCAAGCATGTTTAATTACAAAGTAAAAATAGTCAACCATACAAAAGGTAATAACAAATGCATTGAGTAAGCATGTTTTAGACAAGGGTGAACAACATAGTTTTAAGTTTATGGTCTTAGATATAGTACAAATGGGTTTGAGGAAAGGTGACATGAACAACTTGTTGGAGCTTAAAGAGTTTGAATGGATTATTAGATTACAGGCAGATCATGCTCCTGGCTTAAATAATGCTGTTAGTTTGAAACCGGTTTTGATGAAAAAACAGAGAGAAAGATTATGAACTGCATATTATTATGATGTATATATATATATATATATATATATATATATATATATATATATATATATATATATATATATATATATATATATTTATACACACACATGTTTTATGTTTTTATATTTATGAATATATTAGTTTAAACAATATGTTTTTAGTAAACGTATGTAAGTGGATGTTTTAGTAAGCATTTTAATATATTTTAAAAGTTATTGGTATGTTTCTTTAAGATTTAATTGTTAAATGGTTTGATAGGTTGGCTGAAGCATGTGATATATTTTTCCTCCTATTTAAATGTTGAATGTGAGTAGTTGATTTGTACTGATGAAGGGTGTAGACCCGAAAGCTTTAATAAAATATTTGGTGTGTTATTAGTGTTACTATGTTAGAAGCCTCAGACATAATTTTCAGATCTTCACAGCGCTTTTGCTGAGCACATAATCAACTCTTTGTTTTAGTGCCATTTTTGTGATAAAGCACATTCAGCAGAAGCACCAGTCATTTGAACGACTTTAATCTTGAGGGGAGAAGGAGAATTCTGCTTACCCTAAGCATACCTCTTAACTGTCCAGATTTTTGTAGAATGTCCAGATTTTTACCTCATGTTTTTGGTCTGTCCCTCATAAAATGTGTGGTTTTCTGGCAAATCATCGGAATTGACATTATTAAATAATATGGCAGATATTTAAATTTCAGACTACATATCCTTCAGAAAATTCATGCTAACCAACACCTTTTATTCCAGCAACTTTCTGAGTTTATAAAAGCAATAATTACAATTTGTCCCTATTTTTGGGCCTTTGTCCCCCCATTATTTTTGGAGTTGTCCAGATTTTGTGCGCAACAGGGGTGAGGAGTAGCAATTTCACAACTGTAACAGAGTATGCAGAGTATGTGGTTTTCTGGCAAATCATTAGGAATGATTCTCCTGAATGGAGGATGCCTCCATTAAATTATCTTTTAAAATAATTTTTAAATCCTGGCTCAAACATTTTACTGATGAAATGAGATTTAGGCATTAGTATTTTGCTTGAAGTATATGCTGTTAATACCGCTGCACCATTCATCCAGCTTTTCCTCTTCCAACACTTTGATCTAGCTGTACTTTTGCACCATTCCAGCTTTTCCTCTTCCAACACTTTGATCCAGCTGTACTTTTGCACCATTCCAGCTTTTCCTCTTCCAACACTTTGATCCAGGTTTACTTTTGCACCATTCATCCAGCTTTTCCTCTTCCAACACTTTGATCCAGGTGTACTTTTGCACCATTCCAGCTTTTCCTCTTCCAACACTTTGATCCAGGTGTACTTTTGCACCATTCCAGCTTTTCCTCTCCCAACACTTTGATCCAGGTGTACTTTTGCACCATTCCAGCTTTTCCTCTTCCAACACTTTGATCCAGGTGTACTTTTGCACCATTCCAGCTTTTCCCCTTAACTTTCCCTCACATTTCTTTCTCCTCCACAAGTGGGCTCTTTTACACTTTAAGTGGTCTGCTGTGTTACCCCTTTCTGTATTAATCTTCTAACTGACTTTCACTGGTGTTATTCTATAAACGTTTTCAGCCCAGCTCCTATCATAACATCTCCTTGCAGAGATCTCTAAAAAGCTAATTTTATTAATTCCATCATCTATTCAAAATTTTTAGACGAGCCTTCTGTCTCATTCAGAACCTGACTATGTATTCCTTCTGTCTCGTTCAGAACCTGACTATGTATTCCTTCTGTCTCGTTTAGAACCTGACTAAGTATTCCTTCTGTCTCATTCAGAACCTGACTATGTATTCCTTCTGTCTCATTCAGAACCTGACTATGTATTCCTTCTGTCTCGTTCAGAACCTGACTATGTTTCCTTCTGTCTCGTTCAGAACCTGACTATGTATTCCTTCTGTCTCATTCAGAACCTGACTATGTATTCCTTCTGTCTCACTCAGAACCTGACTATGTATTCCTTCTGTCTCATTCAGAACCTGACTATGTATTCCTTCTGTCTCGTTCAGAACCTGACTATGTATTCCTTCTGTCTCACTCAGAACCTGACTATGTATTCCTTCTGTCTCATTCAGAACCTGACTATGTATTCCTTCTGTCTCATTCAGAACCTGACTATGTATTCCTTCTGTCTCGTTCAGAACCTGACTATGTATTCCTTCTGTCTCACTCAGAACCTGACTATGTATTCCTTCTGTCTCATTCAGAACCTGACTATGTTTCCTTCTGTCTCATTCAGAACCTGACTATGTATTCCTTCTGTCTCATTCAGAACCTGACTATGTATTCCTTCTGTCTCGTTCAGAACCTGACTATGTATTCCTTCTGTCTCACTCAGAACCTGACTATGTATTCCTTCTGTCTCACTCAGAACCTGACTATGTATTCCTTCTGTCTCGTTCAGAACCTGACTATATATTCCTTCTGTCTCACTCAGAACCTGACTATGTATTCCTTCTGTCTCATTCAGAACCTGACTATGTATTCCTTCTGTCTCATTCAGAACCTGACTATGTTTCCTTCTGTCTCATTCAGAACCTGACTATGTATTCCTTCTGTCTCGTTCTGAACCTGACTATGTATTCCTTCTGTCTCGTTCAGAACCTGACTATGTATTCCTTCTGTCTCGTTCAGAACCTGACTATGTATTCCTTCTGTCTCGCTCAGAACCTGACTATGTATTCCTTCTGTCTCGCTCAGAACCTGACTATGTATTCCTTCTGTCTCTTTCAGAACCTGACTATGTATTCCTTCTGTCTCACTCAGAACCTGACTATGTATTCCTTCTGTCTCATTCAAAACCTAAGTATTCCTTCTGTCTCACTCAGAACCTGACTATGTATTCCTTCTGTCTCACTCAGAACCTGACTATGTATTCCTTCTGTCTCATTCAGAACCTATGCATTCCTTCTGTCTCACTCAGAACCTGACTATGTATTCCTTCTGTCTCATTCAGAACCTGACTATGTATTCCTTCTGTCTCGTTCAGAACCTGACTATGTATTCCTTCTGTCTCACTCAGAACCTGACTATGTATTCCTTCTGTCTCATTCAGAACCTATGTATTCCTTCTGTCTCACTCAGAACCTGCCTATGTATTCCTTCTGTCTCATTCAGAACCTGACTATGTATTCCTTCTGTCTCATTCAGAACCTGACTATGTATTCCTTCTGTCTCGTTCAGAACCTGACTATGTATTCCTTCTGTCTCGTTCAGAACCTGACTATGTATTCCTTCTGTCTCACTCAGAACCTGACTATGTATTCCTTCTGTCTCATTCAGAACCTATGTATTCCTTCTGTCTCACTCAGAACCTGACTATGTATTCCTTCTGTCTCATTCAGAACCTGACTATGTATTCCTTCTGTCTCATTCAGAACCTGACTATGTATTCCTTCTGTCTCATTCAGAACCTGACTATGTTTCCTTCTGTCTCATTCAGAACCTGACTATGTATTCCTTCTGTCTCATTCAGAACCTGACTATGTATTCCTTCTGTCTCGTTCAGAACCTGACTATGTATTCCTTCTGTCTCACTCAGAACCTGACTATGTATTCCTTCTGTCTCATTCAGAACCTGACTATGTATTCCTTCTGTCTCGTTCAGAACCTGACTATGTATTCCTTCTGTCTCACTCAGAACCTGATTATGTATTCCTTCTGTCTCATTCAGAACCTGACTATGTATTCCTTCTGTCTCATTCAGAACCTGACTATGTTTCCTTCTGTCTCATTCAGAACCTGACTATGTATTCCTTCTGTCTCATTCAGAACCTGACTATGTATTCCTTCTGTCTCGTTCAGAACCTGACTATGTATTCCTTCTGTCTCATTCAGAACCTGATATGTATTCCTTCTGTCTCATTCAGAACCTGACTATGTATTCCTTCTGTCTCATTCAGAACCTGACTATGTATTCCTTCTGTCTCACTCAGAACCTGACTATGTATTCCTTCTGTCTCATTCAGAACCTGACTATGTATTCCTTCTGTCTCGTTCAGAACCTGACTATGTATTCCTTCTGTCTCGTTCAGAACCTGACTATGTATTCCTTCTGTCTCATTCAGAACCTATGTATTCCTTCTGTCTCACTCAGAACCTGACTATGTATTCCTTCTGTCTCATTCAGAACCTATGTATTCCTTCTGTCTCACTCAGAACCTGACTATGTATTCCTTCTGTCTCATTCAGAACCTGACTATGTATTCCTTCTGTCTCATTCAGAATCTGACTATGTATTCCTTCTGTCTCGTTCAGAACCTGACTATGTATTCCTTCTGTCTCACTCAGAACCTGACTATGTATTCCTTCTGTCTCATTCAGAACCTATGTATTCCTTCTGTCTCACTCAGAACCTGACTATGTATTCCTTCTGTCTCATTCAGAACCTGACTATGTATTCCTTCTGTCTCATTCAGAACCTGACTATGTTTCCTTCTGTCTCATTCAGAACCTGACTATGTATTCCTTCTGTCTCACTCAGAACCTGACTATGTATTCCTTCTGTCTCATTCAGAACCTGACTATGTATTCCTTCTGTCTCATTCAGAACCTGACTATGTATTCCTTCTGTCTCATTCAGAACCTGACTATGTATTCCTTCTGTCTCACTCAGAACCTGACTATGTATTCCTTCTGTCTCATTCAGAACCTGACTGTATATCATAATCCATCTCCTGTTGTTTTACTAATCATACTTTTCTTTACCTCCAGTCAGAATCTTACACCCCCACACCATGCAGCTTTAACACATTCCTGAAATGTCCCCACGTCTAACTAATACTTTTACTTTTTTCAGGCACTCCACTTTAGCACCATAACCTAGCCTTCCACTGTACGGACCCAGAATTCCTTGCCTTAGCCCCTCCTTTGTCTCTCAACTAACATTCCAAAACAGCATGCCTTCTTTTACCCCCTCCTTTTACCCCCTTCAGCTACGAAAGGGAAACACCTGCTAATATCTGAGAGAAGATAACGACCTTGTAAACGGCAGTTAACAGCGAGTGATTCCCTAAAAGGAAACCTAAGCGGCACGGTAAAAGGCTGTTAGCACAAGTTGAAATGAGGCTGGGTAGAACTGAAATCTTTTTTTTCAGGATTACAGTTTAACATTGTAAAGCTGTCCAGTGCTATGATAATCAAAAGCCGCACTGCATTTTGCAGACAGGCACACATTTATAACCAGCATCACACGGACTTGATTTATGTAGCACATGCTAGAAAACAAGCCTTGTTAGTGTTCACCGCCACCACGTGGTGGATCATATGTGATGCATGTTTGCAACAGTACTAAAAAATTAAGGACATTATAAGAAGCTGTGCCAGATGTGAACAAAATCTATAAGCAAAAGGTCTGGAAGATAATACTGTTCAGCATTTCATAGCTAAGTACCATAGATTGCCAAGAGATTTTTTTTATTGCATTACCTTTTTTTTTAATTTTTTTTAATAATGTATTTTTGTGAATATAAGTTAAAATGCTGTACTGAGGGGAATGGTTAATTGCCACAATCTACAGTTAGCACAACAGTGTAATATAAAGTTGCATTTGTTTGTTTGTTTATTTGTTCATTTAAATACTTTTATTTGGCTTTCACTGAAGTACAAAAAGCAAAACACAGTTTGAGTATAAAATTTTATGTTTATCTTTTTACTTTATCCCTTTGCAGACATGGTTATTTTCTTCTTATATGTAAAACTGCAAAAAGAATAATCTGTGGTATCCCTCTAAGACTCAGAAAACAGAGTATGCAACCTATACTGGGTCAAAAACAAGCCATGCAGAAGCAGTGACGAGGCTGTGAAGTTCACTCCTTGAAATATGTTACACTAATTCCCTAACCACTTGGCTAGGTTGTGCTTAAACTGGGTAATAGATGAACCCAGCTTCACATGGATGAAAATCCTGTTCCATAGAGGGCCAGTCAATGGGACACATATCTGTCTCTCCAGCATGTTCTGTTTAAGTCACAGACAAAATTCAGGTCCCTAGACTATGTATTTCCGGTAATCTTTGACTTACAAATATGTAGGAGATTCATAAGTGTGGGGTTTGTAAATGTCTTTTAAGCCAAACATAGATCATGCCTCAGCAATCTATAAGAAATTGAGTGCAAGGAAAGGGCTTTAAGGTGCTCTGCATGAGGCAGGTTTGTTACACCTTGTATTGTTTTTGTAAAACCTTTTGATGTCAGTCTAGTTGCTGCACATGCCTGGTCAGGTACATACCAAAGGAAGCATTGCATTCCATGATTGGTCTGATAAGGGTAGAGTACAGTGGGATAATGATCTCTTTGGACCTGGATGTCATACCCTTACTTATAAGTTGTGCAAAATAAAACGATTTCCTCACCACTATACCCACATGGTGGTCGAAAGTAAGGCAACTATCTACGTATGTACCCAGATCCTTGACCACTGGGTCAACTCTTAGGAGTGTGTTATAAGCATGGTAATTAGCTAGGAGGGTTGATTTCTGAGAAGGTACAATTATGCATTTGTTAGCAGTGAGTTTAAAATCATGGCTTCTTGTGGAATGCTAGTGTCTGCAGTGTTTTTGGCCTTGAAAAGTGCATTGATGACCTGTTCCTTGTAATGACTGGGATAGTGTTATGTGGTATTTTCTTTGGACTATCAGGAGGGGGAGTGGGGGAGAAATTTGAGCTGAAGCTGTCAGACAAAAGATTGGGAATAGCCTGTGATTGAATGTGTGTAATGCCATTTACAGTAAGTTCTATGTGTTGTTTTATATTTCCTCTGAGGTTATGGAACCTGCTGTTGAAAGCTTTATGCTTGTCTTTTGCCGCACAAGCTCCTTTTTCTTCAGATTTGGCCTTTGCAGTATTAATTAACCCTCTCAGCTGCCTGTTTAGATTGGTCAGATGAGTTTTAGTACGTACGGCTTTGTTCCTCCTACGCTTGGCCAAGATTTTTTTTTTTTGTTGTATAACCGATTGATATTGTGATTCCACAAGTGTGGCTTATCTTTGGAGATTGTTTTATTCTTAAAACGAGTGGGCACAGCTTTCCCTATACAACTATTGGTATGGCTGTACAGAGATTTTGTAAATAGCTCACTGTATTGTATGGTGTTTATTGGATTTTGGGGTGCTTGGAATTTAGCCAAGGTGTTACTTAGTAGAGAGGGTTAGCCTTGGGATAGTTCCTAAATGTTTTTGCTAAATTCCTGGATTTAATTTTTATTTCAAGTAATACTACCTTATGATCAGATCTGATGAGTGAAGATATTATATTGGGTGAGTAACATTGTCCCCCCATGTTAATGAGAACAAAGTCAGAGGATGTTTGCACCCCTGGTAGGAGAAAGGACCAACTGTTCCAGGATGTTGTTGTTAACAAAGTTTAGAAATCAGTGGGCTTGGCATTACAAATGGTGTAGTATTCCCAATCTACAGAGAGATAGTTGAGATCCCCCATGAATATCATATTGGGTTGAACAGTGTATGTTACAAGGATGTGGTACGACACCCTGTTTATAGTGAGTTGCACATGTACGAGTTCCTGTAGGTCATGCACTAACTAGTATGCATGTCAGATTTAATACAGACTGACACTCCTCCACCTTTAGTTCCCGTCTGTGCGGTAGCTGTTCTAAAGGTATGACAGGCATTATGACCTTGCATTGTTGGGGTACTCTCATAAACTTTAAACTATGTTCCCATTACTACGCAAAAATCTGCACTCTCCAGGGAGAGGAAGCTTGTAGGGTGTGGAGTTTCTTGTTAAGACTTCTAGCACTGAGCAGTACCACCTTCACATATTCCTTCATAGATTCAGTTAAGTCAGTAGGTTTATAGGTTCATAGGTTCATAGGTTTATACTAGGCTATCTGCCCTAAGGCATTTATAAGCCTAGCCCAAAGTTTTGTGGCTTACGCCACCCCTTATATGAAAAAATACTGTACCCATTAGTTTGTTGTGCCTCTGTCCAGCAGTGACACAGAGATGATTCCCGGGGTAAACCTACGATCTCCCATCCACAGGTCAAGATTTCTCTTGAACAGAGCCAGCGAGGTGCTCTGCCTCACATGGACCGGGATTTTATTCCACAGCATAGGGAGTCTCTGAGTGATAAATCTATCATTTTATCATTTTGGCATTGCCTAAAAAAGGTATTATGGGGATGGAAAAGGTCTTCGTCAGTATCCAAAAGCCTGGAGGGGATAAGTGCAGACCATGCCTGGCAGAGCAGCATGGTCTGTTAACCATGTCATCCCAGGCTGTCAAATATTGTACTCCCCTGGATTGACACCAGAAACGAAGTCAATTGTTAAAATTAATAATTTTCTGTTGGCAATGTGGCATCATCTTTGGAGAAGGTAATATGTTGCTCAGTGCTAGGCTCATACCTGCCTGAGACACATAATCAGTGACTTCAATCATGTCTCACTGAGTGTAGTCAAGGGAGGTACGTCTCAGGACATTAACACCCACATTGTCCCGGCTTCTCCCCTGGACATGAGTAGTCCTTGCTTGAAAAACCTTAGGCATAGATGCTATCTCTTATGTGGTATTATACTGGGATTTAATGGCTAGGCTTGTAAAGACCCTTGGGTCAAAAGTCTAGTGACATCCTATAAACTTATGAACTTGTGGACTCTGCCAGAGTCATACTGGTACCTGTAACCTGAGTGCGTGTGTGACTTGATGGATCCTAGACCCAGAAAGGCAGCTGACCATGACTCTGTCCTTATTCATTCTAGTGAGGGGGACATCGGTGTGCTTCACTATAGAATCACCAATGATGAGGACATCTGGCTGTGTGCTGGTTTGTCTTAAGGGCTTAGCAGTGTGGGCATTGGATACAGTATTACTATATGTAGCTAAGGGTGATGTTTTAACAGAGCTTTTATATGATGGCTGGGGACCCTTTCTTTGACTGTATTGTGCAGGAAGTCTTAGTGTTTTAGGAAGGTTACTTGTTAATGCCTCAGCATAAGTTGTTTTATGTGTAGGGTCTTTACCCTGTGCAGTATGCATGGTACAGGTATCACTGACAACCTCTATAGGATTAGTTTTGGTTGTATGAGAGAGTTTTTTTCTCCATTGTTAAAGTGTATTTACACCTTTTGCATACACTATCTGTTTTATTAAGAATAAGTTGGTTGTCAGTATACATGAGGCAATTGCTACAATGACTCAGAATACCCATCAGACTGGCCACAGAGAGAGTCAGGACATGCATATCCATGACTACCGATCTACAAGAGAGGTGTGAAGGAAACTTAAATATTGAACAAGTCATTAAGACAAGCATTTTGATGAGCAGCACTCAGCTATGTGCAAACTAGATGCTCTAGTAGTTAAAAAAATCAGTCTAGACAGTAATGCCTCAAGAATGTAGACCACAAACCTTCCTAATGTAAAATAACTGGTTTGGAGCCCAAGTGCTTAAATCAGAACTAAGACACATTTAGAATAACAGACACAATAAGCCTTCAACCAGCAATTCCCAACTTAAATGGGTGTAAGCTACCTCTCCTGCCACAAGTGTTAACCTCTGGTGTTCCAGTAAGATAATTAGAGTGAAGTCCAAATGCTTAAATCAGAACTAAGAGGTTTGTAATGACAGTTACAGTTTAATCAGGCAAGCAGTAATAAATGCAGCAGATTAAATGCAACTGAACACTTTAAGAACATGCAGCAAAAAACTAAACAAAGTAATAAAGTGGGAAGAAGCACAGATACAGTAAGAGCAGCTGAATAAAGTGCACTATTTTTAGCAAGTGGGAAGGGAGGAAACAGAAGATAATTCAAGTTTAAAAGACTAAGGGAGATGACCTTCCCAGCTGATCTCTCAGTGATTAGTAGAATAGGCTGATGAAGTGGGACTGGAGGAGTGCACAAAATCAGATTTATAGTAGGGGCTGGCAACTCAAAAGCCACCAAGTTTAAAAGTAAAACAGCAGTAAGACAGGTGGGTGGGAAAATCAAATGCAGACAGAGATCAGCAGTAGTCAGGCAGAGAACAGCAAGTCAAACAAGCACTACTGCTAAATAAAGATGCCTCTAAATATATCCAGTTAAATTAGGAATGCTATTCCTCAGCTCCTCCTACTAACTGGCTGGATATTATTCAATGTCTGCAAATAATTCTTTTCAAACTTTTCTAACTGATCCTAGCCAACACCTCTTAAAACTTCGAAAGAAAACAAAAAACTTAAAACAAAACAAAATTCAATATAAGACAAAGATGAAAAAAAAGCAAACCTTAAATTAATCACTTTAGTCCAAAATCAGCAGCAGTCAGGCAGAAAACAACACGTCAAACAAGCACTACAGCTCAAAAAAAAAAATATATATATATATGTATATATATATATATATATATATATATACACACACACACACATATATATATATACACACACACACACACACATATATATATATATATACACACACACACATATATATATATATATATATATATATATATATATATATATATATATATACACACACACATATATATATATATATATATATATATATATATATATATATACACACACACACATATATATATATATATATATATATATATATATATATATATATAACAGATAGCCCACCACTAAGCCCTATGGTACACCATTAGTCACATTTTTGCTTTCAGAAGTGACACCTGTAGTTCTAACCACAAGGGTTCTATCAGACAATCGGCTATCCAACACATGACATAGGATTTATAGTCTGATTTGCAAGTCTTCTAATAATGCCTGCATGGAGACTATGATTTATAACAGGTTTATCTCATAGAGCATACTGCTGCTCTGAAACAGATTCCCATCCAAGTAAAACAAGGCACAACTTAGATCTAAGGATGGGAAGCATAACATTTTCCTCCAGACTTCCTCCTGTGCTACTAGTGGACAGAGGCAGCTCCTAAATGCTTTATCCCATGCACAGAAACCCTGAAATTATCTGTGGTATGATCCCTACCTATGAACCTATAATAATGCAAAAGGCATAGAGAGTTCTTAAATTAATATCCCAAATATTACTTCTGGGATATCTTGCAGGATGACATAACTTATTGGCATCTGACTCTATCCGAGGTAAAACTCCCATTGATGCAGCTGGTAGCATTTAGCATCTACTGTAAAAATACATAAATAAGGGCTTTTCTTAGATGTAAGGCAGATCCTGGAAGTCATAAAACAATAAAGATTTCCAAGACAATGCAAAAAAACTTCTACGTCTAGACATTGCATCTGTTACTGCACTGAAACTGTAAGATAGCATCCTTTCATTACGTGGCTATAAAGTAATTTAATTTCAGCAATTTTTTGAAGTTAACCTCTGGTGTTCCAGTTTCCATTGTTAAAATATACACATCTAAAGAGTTAGAACAGTGCAGGTCATTTCTGTTCTAATCCAGTAGGGTACACTGTCATTACATTTTTAAGCTAAGTACTTCACAAACTCTTTTCAACACACACACTTCTGTACCAGCAGTTTGATATACACACATACAGTTTCAATACAGTTGTAACACAAGCATCTTACATGAAGCATGTTGACATTCATAAATGACACATAACCATTTACAAAATTGCAGATAGCTGTGCTGGCAGTATCTCCCTCTATCGCACTTCTATATAAATCATGTTGATATTCAAAAATGGCATATAATTATGTACAAAATTTCAGATAGCTGGCCTGGGAGTATCTCCTTTCATGACATTTCTCCCCCCTCAAAGACTCAAGCTAGTTTAAAAAGTGATCCTTGAGAAATGTTGCTTAAGAGGGTTGAACCTCTCTTGGTATACATTACCCCATTCCCTGCCTTATGATTTCAGTTACCTTGGCACCACTGATCCTAGTACAGTGATGCACTGTCCTGTCATATGTCTGCAACCCTAGGCTTCACCATAGTAATTTGGAATTTTGCTGGTTGGCTCCCTGTAGTCATAGATCCCCCTCAGACTCCTTCTGCCTCTTACTACAAATACTTAGCACCAGGGCCTCCCTACCATGGTAAGGTTTTTATCATGTTAACATGGTACAGCTTGTGCCTCTGCCTCCTTTCTAGCAGTGCTACCATGTAGTTAACAGCACTGACCTTACTTACCACTTTGAAGGCTATTTCCCAAGCTGCCTGCAGCTTGTTGTGTCTGACAAGAATGAGAACCATAACCTGCTGCCTCACAGCATACTCTCTGGCTTGAGCATTCCTGTCATACCAGACGTTTTTCTGCTGTTGGGCTTCTTCCAGGTTCTCCTGAGCCAAGCCCATGAGTTCCCTGAGCCATGTCTTGAGGTTTAGGACATATGCTACAACATACTCCTTCTGGAGATAGCCAGCTGACTCACATATAGGACCCAGCAAGTTACGATTGTAAGACCACCTCCTCCAAAAGGCCAGTCACTAGTGAAGTCCCTCAAGTATCTGTGCTGGGTCTGCTCCTCCTTGACATCTACTTCTCAGAAGTCAAGTCTAATGTCAAAGGCCTCTGACTGACCAAATTTGCAGATGATTGCACACTGAAAACAGTCGTGAAATCCTTCCAGGACTTTAACATCTTACAAGAGGGTTTAACACAAACAAATGATTGGTGCAAAAAACATGGCTTAAAACATAATGCAAAGAAATTCATTATAGTACCTTTTGGGAAGTTGGCCACCCCAGAAAACTATATCATCAATAACACACCCCCTAAGAGTTGACCCACTAATCAGAGATCTGGGGACACATGTAGATAGTAACCTGGCCTTTGACCAACATGTATCCATGGTAGTAAGAAAATCCTTCTGTTGCTCAAGTTATAAGTAAGTGCTGGCATCTTTGTCCAGACAAGTCATCATACCACTGCACTTGGCCCTCATCAGGCCCATCATAGAGTATAATGCCCACTTTGGTATGTACCTGACCAGACACATGCAGCAACTGGAACATCTGCAAAGGTTCATTACAAAAAGAATACAGGGCATATACACAATGTCCTATATGGATCACCTCAAAGCCCTGCCTCTATACTCTTGTCTTCTACAAACTACTGAGAGGTGATCTATGCCTGGAGTACAAGCCATTCCTGGACCCCATTTTGGGTAACCTTTTCCACATCTGCAAAACAAACAGCATCAGAACTACTAGATCTAATGAGCTATATTTTGCTTTTAACATAAATAAGACATGTTGAAGAGGCAGATATTCATCTCAGAGAATTCCCTTTTCTCTGGAATAGGCTCCCAATCCATGTTAAACAAAGTCTCTCCCCCAACCCTATTTAAGTGTTATTTAGTCCATTGGATGGGAAATCAAAAAAAACATCCCTTGTCTGGCAATCACATCTCTGACGGACAGAAGCAGTCAGTAAATCATGTTGAAACCAACAATCATTCATATATAAACATCTAAAACATATAAATTGTGGGACACATTTGGGTTGCATTGCTAGGCTTATAAAGGCCCTAGTGGTTGTTAGCTTAGCATACACCTATGAGCCTATGAGCCTATGAACCTATGAAATGTTATCCATGACTTTGGTGACTTCTGCAAATAAATGAATGAAGTTAAAGAAGCAGAACATGGCTTTGACAAAGTAGATTTAGGAGGGTCCATTGTTAAAACATTTGCAGTGTTCATATTAATAAGGTTTGAGGCAATATGTTGCATAGCTCCTCATCTGAGGTTGATGAGTCCAATGGGTGCATGATTAGCAAGTACCATGAGGTGGGCAATGACATTAAAATGGCTGTTTTCCAGGCTTTAGTAATGTAACCGGTGTAGGGGAATATATTAAAGAAATTAAGTTAGGGGTCAGATAGGCCACATTGGGGTCAGAAAGGCCATATTAGCTACTGATAATCAGGCACCCTATTATGTTATCATGGACTATAGATGAGATGTTATTACGTTTTGAGAGGGCAGACAGGACATGTTCCATAAGAATTAAGAGGAGCAGCAGGGACTGTGAAATCTGTGGAATAGTAACAACTGTGAGTAAAATTTCCACTAAATTTATCATCTGGGATATTAGCATTTTCCTTTTGGGCAGTGTAGACAGTATTATAGCAGTCTAGCTCTGAACATGGTGGAATGTTAGTTCTTGAGTAATTGCCAGAATGAGAGACAGATTAGTAGTTATTTTTGGTTTCAGTTGCCTTTTTAAGTTCATATTCATCTTCATTTCCTAATGATTTTCTTAAACTTATTTTCTAGTTTGCTTAAGTGTGTTCCTTAGGTAAGTGGAATGAGAGATAGATAAACATGACTTATTTATTTATTTATTATATAATTTATTTATATGGGTATTCCACCATAGGACTTTGTTTTTTAAATTTCTCTTTATATTTGATGTGGATTTGGATTGCCTTATCAATACAATGGACATAGAAGTCAGAGGCACAGACAGTGGTTTTAGCAATGGGATCCATTATCAGATTACCAAGGAATTTATTTAGTCATCAAGTATCTGAAGAAGGTTTGCTTTTGAAAAGTCCCTAAACACTGAGCTATTTGTAGAGGAAGGACCACCAGTTTTAAAGGAAAAGGTGACATGAGGATGCCAGGTGTGCAAGAAGTGGTTATATGCATGAGGACAGGATCAAGGGCATGTGGGTTCCTAGTAGGACAGTTAACTAATTGTACAATTAGGTTAGCATTTAAAATGTCAAGGTAGTGTTAGACATATTGACTACTGGTAGTGTAGGTCATACAGTTTATGGATGGAGCTGAACATTGGCAGTGTGGGTCAGACAGTTTATCAATGGAGCTGACCATTGACAGTGAAGGTCAAACATTTTATCGATGGAGCTGACCATTGGCAGTGTAGGTCAGACAGTTTATTGATGGAGATGACCATTGGCAGTGTAGGTCAGACATTTTATCAATGGAGTTGACCATTGGCAGTGTAGGTCAGACATTCTATCAATGGAGCTTGTGAAGATTGGGTAGAGATGGGTGAGGGCTGCCAGCCTAGCCAAATAGAATTTGATACATCATTTTGGCATTTGTAAATATAAATGTAAAATACAGGCTTGTGTCTTAAATGTAAAGAAATGCTGTTTCAACAATATGGCAACATTGCCATCTGCTGTAAGGAAAACTAAGTCAAGCATTTCAAATCTTTCTTTTGAAATTAAAATTATTTCATCACTGGCTTTGATGTTTTACAATTTGGCTCCAGTCCGGCTAGATGAAGGCTTCCTGTCTATTGTTTTAAGGCTAAAGTTAATGACCAGAATTTACACGTGGAATGCCCTTTATTGCTCTAAGTGTAAAAGAATGTAAATGCGGTTTCTGTGCGGCCTGGGAACCAGGAAGGTATAAAAGATGATGCAATGTTTAGCAGAACTGCAGTTTCAATTTAAACAGTGAGAATAAGAGATTATTAAGCATTTTTGTCTTGATATCCAACCTACAGCATTACCTGTTGTCTTAAGTAAGTTATCTTAGAAGTGTGTTTTCTTGTAGAAATAGCTAGGACTATAAAGATTCGACTAAGTGTTTTTCTGTTATATCAGAACTGTACTATGGAATTATTTTAAGTTTCTGTGTGATCTCTGAACTCTTGAATAGCACTGTGGTGTAGTAGTATTGCCTTGTGTTTTTAGTATTTAATATTAAATATTTTTTAAACCCTTTTCAACTGTGGCTGGTTTATGTAGAGATAATTAAAGCTCTAGAGTACATTGCATGCTTATAAGTGATCTTGTGCCAAGCCCTTCCAATAAGCCTTGATTGCTTAAGTTACACTACTATTGGATAATAAAATTGCACAGTAATAATTGGACACCCTTTTAAGGGCCTTTGGGTAGCTGATAATTATTAGCTGGTGGTGGCAAGAATTAAAACTGTATAGTCTAAGTATAGGGGCACAGCTGGAGAATATGTGTCAGCCTTTCCCAGGAGTGTCTGTGAAGTTGCATAAATACTTATCTCAAAGTGTGTGTGTGTGTGTGTGTGTGTGTGTGTGTGTGTGTGTGTGTGAGCTACTTGGGCAGGGACATGAAGCACTGGTAGGACAGAGAGGGTACTGGAGGTTAGCTTGCCAGCTAGGCTGAGATCTGGACCCTATAGCTGTGCCAGTGGGGAGTCTTACTGGGGACCTTGGGAGGGAGCGACCAGCCCTGGAATGACTGTAATCTCTGTGTGCTCTTAAGGGAAATTGCACTTTACTGTGTGTATGTGTTATCCTTTCCTCATATATGGGATGTCTTCTCTGGTGTTGTTGGTGGTGATAGTTTCATTCATATGTTTGAGAGGGTATGTAAACAGTATTGTGTTGACCAAAGGCTCTGGGTACGGTTCCTGACCCCCTTACTCCATGGTAAAGCTGTAAGTGCATTGGCTAAAATGTCTGACATTGCATGTTTTGATTATACTGCTGTAAAAAAATGTCTTTTAGAATATTTTAAGCTAACACCTGAAATGTATAGGAAATATTTTCGTGAGCATAGATGCAAGGCAGATGAAAGTGTGTGTGAATATGTTGCTGAAGTGAGCACTTATTTTCATAGCTGGGTGAGTGGATGTCAGGCCACCACTTTTGAATAGCTGGCAGACCTTTTGGTGAGGGAACAAGCCATTAGCACTTTGCCTGAGAACATGAGGATCTGGTAAGCTGATAGACAATGTGCTACTTCATATGAGTTGGGGAAGAAGGGAGACCTATACCTGACCAGCAGGGTAGCCCTGCACAGGAAGGGGACCCCCAGTACTGCTCATGGGTCTAAAGGAACCCATGGTGGGCAGCACAGACTGCCACAATAGAATCTGCTAGTAGCAGGGGAAGCCACTAGTCCATGTACACGTCCAGGAGCTAAGGTTAAATGGTTTGAATGCAAACAGTGGGGCCATGTGGCATACAGGTGTCCACAGAGGCAAGGTAGGGAACCAAAGGTGAGAGAGCCGGTAAGTGGGAAAGACAAAATGCCAATAGTAGGTTGTCTTGAGACAACAGGAATACTAACCTACCATCCTGCAGATGTCTTGAGAGGGAAGGATTTGGATGAAGCAGTACCATGTGCTTATGCAGTTACATGTGGACAGGCTAAGAGACAAGCAAGTGAGTCTGGTAGCCTGGGGAGAGCCAGACAGACTGCATACTTGCAGCCAGGACTGGTGAGGTGGTTACTTCAGGAAGGGAGCTACTTTGTAGCAGTGAAACTGAATGTGAGCCACAGCTGCTTGTGGGTACTGATGTTCCCTTGGACAGGGTAACTGCAAAGGTAGAGGTGAGTAGTAGTACCCAGGCTGACAGTGAGGTACCACTGTCAGAGGATGCCAGACTTCCTGTGGAAGGGGAGCTGGGAAGGGTTACAAGGAGATAGTTGAGACAGGCTCAACTTTCAGACCATACATTGCAAGGCCTGAGGCAGGTAGCTAGGGAGGCACCTGATTCTCAAGGGAAGGTGGAATCTGTATACTGGGACAAAGCGTTATTGTACAGAGAGTGGACCCCTGAGGGATGGATAGAAGTTGAGAGAGTACAGCAGTTGGTAGTGCCTAGAGCCTACAATCTGGCGCTTCTAGCCATAGCCCATGATATTCCATTTGCAGGTCATATGGGCATAAAACATACAAGGAGGCATATTATGCATAAGTTCTATTGGCTTGGCATTTCCAGAGATGTAACATGGTACTGCAGGACCTGTTAGCAGTGCCAAAAGGTAGGCAAGGCAGGAGGCAAGGTGAGAGCTCCTTTGATGCCTTTGCCTGTGATTGAGGAGCCATTTCAGAGGGTAGCTATGGATACTGTGAGTCCGCTGAGCACCCCAAGTTCCACAGGGAAAAGTATATCCTAGTGGTAATGGATTAAGCTACACAATACCCTGAGGCGGTGGCTTTGTCCTCCATTGAGGCAGAGAAGGTGGCAAATGCTTTGTTAGAGTTTTTCAGCAGGGTAGGTTTTCCAAAAGAAATACTGTCTGACAGAGGTGCCAATTTCATGTCAGACCTGCTGGCTTGTCTGTGGAAATCCTGTGGGGTGAAGCACATGAAGACCACCCCCTACCATCCCCAGACTAATGGTCTTGTTGAGAGGTTAAACTCTACAATCAAGTCCATGCTACAGGCATTTGCAGATCAGTTTAAGAGGGAGTGGGACAAATATTTGCCCCATCTGTCGTTTGCTTACAGAGAGGTTCCCCAGGAATCCACAGGTTTTCCCCCTTTAAGTTGCTGTATGGACATAGGGTGAGGGAACCTCTAGATTTAATTTGAGATGAGTGGGAAGGTGAGTGTGAGTCTCACAAGGAGTCTGTTGTGGCATACATCCTAAACCTCAGGACAAGGCTCAGGGAACTCATGGGTTTGGCCCAGGACAACCTGGCAGAAGCCCAACAACAGAGAAAGGTGTGGTATGAAAGGAATGTTCGAGCTAGAGAGTATGCTGTGGGGCAGCAGGTAATGGTTCTCATTCCTGTCAGACACAACAAACTGCAAGCAGCTTGGGAGGGTCCTTACAAGGTGGTAAGAAAGGTAAGTGATGTTAACTACATGGTGGAACTGCTAGGCAGAAGGCCGGGGCACAATTTGTACCATGTTAACATGATGAAACCTTACCATGATAGGGAGGCCCTTGTGCTGAGTATTTGCAGTGGATTGCAGGAGGGGTCTGAGGGAGATCTGGTGACTGATCTCCTCAATGAGGCTCAGGCTGACACCTCAGAGGAAGGGTTAGCAATATTCCAGCAGCTATCTCCTACCCAGGTTCGAGAAATCCGAGCAGTGTTGCAGGAATTTGGGGACATGTTCACTGGGACACCAGGGAGCACACACCTGGTGCAGCACCAGGTGGATACAGGACCCCAAAGGCCTGTCAGACAGGCCCCTTATAGGGTGCCTGAGAGAGTCAAAAAGACCCTGAGGGAGGAGGTACACGAGATGTTGGAACTAGGGGTGATTCAAGAGTCCAACAGTCCCTGGGCTTCCCCAGTGGTGCTGGTGCCAAAGAAAGATGGCAGCACCAGGTTCTGTGTGGACTACAGGAAATTAAATAGTCACTCAGAGTTGGATGCTTACCCCATGCCTAGGACAGATGAGGCCCTGCTGGGTGGGGCTAAGCATCTTACCACCATTGATCTTACCAAGGGTTACTGGAAGGTGCCCTTGACTCCCAGTGCTAGAGAGAAGTCAGCCTTTGTGACTCCTTTTGGCTTGTATGAGTTCACAAAGATGCCCTTTGGGATGAAGAATGCCACAGTGACTTTCCAGAGGCTGATAGATCATATTCTAGCCAGAGCAGGAGATTTTGCCCTTGCTTACCTAGATGATATTGCCAACTATAGCCATTCCTGGCAAGAGCACCTTCAGCATGTCAGGGAGGTGCTGGGCAGACTACAGAAGGCAGAGTTGACCATTAAGCTGGGCAAATGTCAGGTGGGTATGGCAGAGGTCTCCTACCTAGGGCATAGAGTGGGGAGTGGTAAGATAAGGCCAGAACCTACCAAAGTGGAAGCTATTCAGGCATGGCCTGCACCTGCTAATAAAAAGCAGGTGAGGGCATTCTTAGGGACAGCAGGGTACTACAGAAAGTTTGTCCCTAGTTATAGTACCATAGCTGCTCCCCTCACAGACCTAACAAGGAAGAACAGGCCAGATATGGTAGTGTGGACCCTAGCATGTGAGCAGGTATTCCAGAAGCTTAAAGAAGCTTTGGGAGGACCCCCTGTGTTAGCCAGTCCAGATTACAGCAAATAATTTGTTTTGCAAGTGGATGCTTTGAACCATAGGGTGGGGGCTGTACTTAGCCAGATTTCTTCAAAGGACGAAGAGCACCCAGTGGTTTATCTCAGCTGTAGGCTTCAACCCAGGGAGGAATGCTATGCAGCTGCAGAAAAGGAATGTTTAGCAATAGTGTGGGCACTGCAGAAACTTCAGCCTTATTTGTATGGAAGAAAATTCACTGTAATGGCAGATCACAATTCCCTAATATAGTTAAACAGAGCCAGCCAGCAAAATGCCAAGTTGCTAAGATGGAGCCTGGGGTTGCAAGCATATGATATGTCAGTGCAGCACCGCAGTGGGATTAGCAATGCCAATGCAGATGGGCTTTCAAGACAGGAAATGGGGTGAGGTACACCTAGAAAGACCTAACCCTCTCAAGTGGCGTTTATCAAGGGTCACTTGAAAAACTAGCTTGAGTTCTCGGGGGGGGGGGTATAGATGTGAAGATTGGGTAGAGATGGGTGAAGGCTGCCAGCCTAGCCAAATAGAATTTGATAGATAATTCTGGCATTTGTAAATATAAATGTAAAATACAGGCTTGTGTCTTAAATGTAAAGAAATGCTGTTTCAACAATGTGGCAACATTGCCATCTGCTGTAAGGAAAACTAAGTCAAGCATTTCAAATCTTTGTTTTGATATTAAAATTATTTCATCACTGCCTTTGATGTTTTACAATTCGTCTCTGTTCCGGCTACATAGTTTCATAGTTTCATAGTATAGTGCTAGGCTATCTGCCCTGGGGCATTTGTAAGCCTAGCCATAGTGATGTGGCTTTTGCCTCCCCATGAAATGGTACAAAAATGTACAGAATAAATCTAGAATACTGTGCCTCTGTCTAGTAGTGACACAGTGAAGGTCCCCTTATATAATAGAATTAGTTTACTGTGCCCCTGTCTAGCAGTGACACAGATGTGACCCCTGGGGTAAACTTACGATCTCCCATCCACTCATCAAGATTTCTCTTGAAGAGAGTCAGTGAGGGCTCTGCCTAATACGAACTGGGATCCTGTTCCAAAGCATGGGAAGCCTCTGGGTTATGAATCTATCCCTCCAGCATGTCCTATTCATACTTGTGCCGAGGTTTAATTCTTTAGCTCTCGTGGTCCTGATGGATTTGGATTTTTTGAGGTGGAGCATGTCCATCAGATCCTGATTGGACATGGCCTTGTATGTCAGGCAGAGATCACCTCTGAGCAGGCGGTATGCTACTGAATAGAGCTGAAGTTTCTTTAGTCTGGCAGAATAAAACATATGTTGGAGACCCTTGATCCTTTTGGTGAGGTACTTTTGTGGTCTCTCCAGCTGTTGCAAGTGCCGGGTGAGGTACATACCAAATGGGGCATTGTACTCAATCATGGGACTGATGAGGGAGGAATATAGGGGTACAATGACATCCTTGGATCTGGATGTGAAACCGTTCATGATGAGGTGTGCAAGGTAGAATGTTTTTCTAATCAGTTTGGCAACGTGGGTGTCAAATGAGAGGTTGCTGTCTACTTGGGTCCCTAGGTCTCTGATTACTTTTTCCATACTCAGTGGGTTGCTGTCTATGTGATAATTTGTGGGTACTTTGTTTTTTCCAAAAGGGATGACTATACATTTTTTGGCATTTAGTTTAAGGCCGTGACTACGGCACCAGTTGTCCATTTCAGTGAGGCCTTTTTGTAGGATGTGTGTATCTGCTGGTGTATCGACTATGGTGCCTAGTTTGCAGTCATCTGCGAACTTTGTCAGCCACAGCCCTCCCATGTTTGCTTTAACATCTGAGAAATAAATGCCGAACAAGAGGGGTCCCAGGACAGATCCCTGTGGGACACCACTTGTGACTGGCTTTGAGTCTGACATTGCTCCAGCGATTTTAACTTTATGGGTTCTGTCCTTTAGCCAGTTTGCAACCCATCTAGTGACATAAGGGTTTACTTTTAAGCTGTTTAGCTTATCTATGATGCCTGAGTGAGGTATTGTGTCGAAGGCCTTAGCCAAGTCCAGGTATGCTGTATGGACTGCTTTGCCCTCATCAATGGCTCTAGTGACTGTTTCAAAAAAGTCAACCAGGTTTAAAAGGCAGGATCTGCCCTTTACAAAGCCGCACTGGGTGGGGTCAAGCGTCTGTAGGTCCCCTATGTCTCCGTTTATGAGTTCCATAATGATTCTTTCCATAGCTTTGCAGACCAGGCTAGTCAAGCTTATGGGGCGGTAGTTTCCAGGATCTGTAGAGGCACCCCCCCTTGTGGAGTGGGACCACTGTTGCTGTACACCAGTGTTCAGGTACATATCCCGAAGTAAGGCTAAGGTTAAATAGCATTTTTATGTGTGGGTTTAGCTCCTCTTGTAGTTCACGTAACACGCACCCCGGGATGCCATCAGGTCCCATTGATGCTGTGTTTTTTGCTTTGTTTAGGGCGGTTCTCACTTGGACATCTGAGATGACAGGGAGATTACATTCAGCTGGGATAAGTATTTCTTCTTTTGGGGGTGAAGGAGGTGAGAAATTTGCACTGAACCTGTCAGCCAGAATGTTAGCAATATCTGTGGGTTCAGTGTATTTTTTGTTGTTGTGAACCGACTCTGAGCATATCTGAGGGTTTTCACCTAGGTTTATAACATAGCTGAAGAAGGCTTTGTGGTTATCTTTAGTGTCCTTAGCAATTTTTCTCTCAAAGTTTGCCTTGGATGTTTTTATGAGAGAACATAGTTTTCTGCTAATGTTGATCAGAGATGTCTTCCCTTCATGGGATTTTGCTCTGACGTGCAGTAGCTTCCTTCTTTTGTTATACAATTTGTTTATGGCTGAGGTCCACCAGACAGGACGCTTACATTTGGTGGAGAGGGACTTGGATTTGTTTGGGATTGCATGATCCATGCATTCTTGGAGATGTCCATAGAAAGCATTTGTGAAGGATTCGGCATTGTGGGATGTGGTATCCACTGGCACAGTGGGCTTAAAGGATACCATCTCAGTCTTAAGAAGAGTGAAGTCTGCTTTATAGAAGTTTTTCACTGTGGTCTTTTGTGCTGGGGGTGGAGGTGGGATATGTATATCCAGGGTGATTAGTTTGTGGTCAGATCTCACTAGTGAGGGGTATACTTCTGGTGTGGAGCATTTTGTCCCCATGTTTGTGATGATCAGGTCTAGTATATTATCTCCCCTAGTGGGAGAGATGACTAGTTGTTCCAGTACATTTGAATTTATGAATTCCAGGAACCTTTGGGCTAGGGTATTAGGGCTAGAATAATGTACCCAATCTATGTTTGGGTAGTTGAAGTCTCCCAGTATGATGGTATTATGTGATACATTCATATCCTCCAATGTCTTCAGGAAGGCTGAGTGGGGTTCTTGAGATTGGGAGGGTGGTCTGTAACATGCTACCAGTTGTATAGCAGTTTTGCCTATGGTTAGTTGCACCTGTATGGTCTCTGATGCTTCATGTGTTGCTACTAATCTGGAGGTGTGGGTGTCCTTTATGAATATGGACACTCCCCCTCCCTTTGTGGTTCGGCCCGGGTTTTGGGGCTGAAAAGCATGATACGAGGTATAGCCTGGTAGTGCTGGGGTGCTCTCAGGAGCCTTGAACCAGGTTTCAGTTACTGCACAGATGTCGATGTTCTCCATGCTGAGGAGTGCATCAAGTGCCTGCATCTTGAGATTTAGACTTCTGGCGTTGAGCAGCATTACCCTTAGTTTTTTTCCATTTTTGTTTTCTAAGGAGGTGGGTTTGTCTTTTGAGCTTTGCCTAAAAAATGCACTATGGGGGTGGCAAGAGCCTTAGCCAATATCCGGAAGCCCAGTGGTGACAGGTGTAAGCCATCCCTTGCAAAGCAGCGTGGTTTGTCCAACATATCATCCCAGGCAGACAGACATTGGATCCCCTTAGAATGACACCAGTACTTGAGCCAATTGTTAAAGCTGATCATCTTGTCTTTGTATTGTGGTATCATTCTTGGTGAGGGCAAGATGCTGCTCAGGGTCAGGGTCATTCCAGCCTGGGCTACATAATCGAAGAGCTCCTCTATGTCTCTTTTCATGTAGTCCAGGGAGGTACGTCTCAGGTCATTCACACCAGCATGGACAATGACGGAGTCATATTTGTACTTGCTTTGGAGTGACCTGAGTGCGTGTGTTATGTGGTGGATCCTAGCTCCCGATAGACAGCTCACAGTCACCTTCTCCTTGTTTAGCCTGGTCAGTGGGACATCAGTGTGTCTGACTATGGAGTCACCTATTACTAGTGTATCAGGCAAGGTGTTTGGCCTTAAGGGCTGCGATTGGTCGACACACTGATTTATTGAAGTAGGTGTTGCATGTGTTTTGTTTTGAGGTGGTGGATTTTTGGATGTCTGCTTTGTGAGCCTCTGTTGTTTTGGTAAGTTTTTATTAGAGCCTCCAGTAAGTCTTTGTATTTTTATGTGTTTGGTTTGCAGTTGTGGTAGGTCTATGTGGGACTGGGATTGTTGTGTGTGTGGTTGCCATCTCCTCCTGTATGGTCATGCCAGCCCTGAGTTGAGAGAGTTCAGCCTCCAGTTTGGCTATATAGTTGCATCTCTCACATGTATTTGTGTTTGTTGGGAGGAGGAGAGGGTTGTCTGTGTACATGAGACAATTGTAGCATTGTCTCAAGATGCCCAGATTGACCAGCTGAACTGGAGCGACCAGTAATCTACCACCGACATGCTAGAACAGTATAAGGGAGTGGTATACCTTTAAGGGAAGTGGGTATTCACAGGGGTGGTAAGTAGATGTAGTGCTTTACTTAGTACGAGAGTGCTTACTTAGTACAGAAGTATTGAGAACAAGTGCTAGGCTTATAATACAGTGAGTAGTCTGGTTATACTAAGAGTAGAGCTTCCTTAAGGGAAAATTTGAAGAACAGACTTGGCGGAGCCAGAAAAAGTTTAACCTTGTTTAACCGGTGCTGCGCTATGCGTACGACCGTGCAAAGCTGTGCAAACACGGATTTTAAACAGTGAACTACAAAAGAGCTGGAAATGGTCCCAAACAACCAATTACTACAGCTTCTTGTGCTGAGGTCACTTCCCCCAAGGACAGGTAGGCTGCTCAAGGCTCCCCACTCCCACTGGTGAGCAAAGAAACTTCCTTCTATCCAAGTAAGGTAATGGACAACACAGGAACTACACTACAGCCCAGAATACAGCAATGCCTGTAAACTGGTCTAAACTAGTCGAGGAAGGCGGGAAAACTAGGATTATTTTTTTGTTTTTTTGGTAGAAACACACAGAAAATGCAGAAACAGTGATAAATTAGTTACACAGGCTAGCACACTTTAGTGGGCAGCCTCCAGTTAAATTAAACAAACAAACAAGCAAACGTTCGATCAAATTCGACTAAAATGTAACTTTAAGTGCAGATTTTAAAATAATGCAGCAATCAGTTAAAAAACAGATCAGGCTAGTTCAAGGTAAGCTACAGAAGCTATTTCAAGTGAAAAAAGCAAAGATACTTAAATCCAGAAGGTAGTCACTTTTCTGAGTTCCCTGCTGCTAGGACCACTCTGTAAACCCACGTGGAGCTTGTCTGAGCAGTATAGCCAGAAAAAAACGCCCAGAGGTGGATTTTAAACAGTGAACTACAAAAGAGCTGGAAATGGTCCCAAACAACCAATTACTACAGCTTCTTGTGCTGAGGTCACTTCCCCCAAGGACAGGTAGGCTGCTCAAGGCTCCCCACTCCCACTGGTGAGCAAAGAAACTTCCTTCTATCCAAGTAAGGTAATGGACAACACAGGAACTACACCATACCCCAGAATACAGCAATGCCTGTAAACTGGTCTAAACTAGTCGAGGAAGGCAGGAAAACAAGGATTATTTTTTTGGTAGAAACACACAGAAAATGCAGAAACAGTGATAAATTAGTTACACAGGCTAGCACACTTTAGTGGGCAGCCTCCACAGTTAAATTAAACAAACAAACAAGCAAACTTTTGATCAAATTCGACTAAAATGTAACTTTAAGTGCAGATTTTAAAATAATGCAGCAATCAGTTAAAAAAAAGATTAGGCTAGTTCAAGGTAAGCTACAGAAGCTATTTCAAGTGAAAAAAAGCAAAGATACTTAAATCCAGAAGGTAGTTGCTTTTCTGAGTTCCCTGCTGCTAGGACCACTCTGTAAACCCATGTGGAGCTTGTCTGAGCAGTATAGCCAGAAAAAAACACCCAGAGGCGGATTTTAAGCAGTGAACTACAAAAGAGCTGGAAATGGTCCCAAACAACCAATTACTACAGCTTCTTGTGCTGAGGTCACTTCCCCCAAGGACAGGTAGGCTGCTCAAGGCTCCCCACTCCCACTGGTGAGCAAAGAAACTTCCTTCTATCCAAGTAAGGTAATGGACAACACAGGAACTACACCACAGCCCAGAATACAGCAATGCCTGTAAACTGGTCTAAACTAGTCAAGGAAGGCGGGAAAACAAGGATTGTTCATGAAGGCTTCCTGCCTATTGTTTTAAGGCTAAAGTTAATGACCAGAATTTACATGTGGGATGTCCTTTATTGCTCTAAGTGTAAAAGAATGTAAATACAGTTTCTGTGTGGCCTGAGAACCAGGAAGGTGTAAAAGATGATGTAATATTTAGCACAACTGCAGTTTCAATTTAAACAGTGACAGCCAGAGATTATTAAGCATTTTGATCTTGGACATCTAACTCAGCACTGCTTATGCTCTCTTTATGTAAGTAGCATGTTAGAACTGTTTTTTCTCCTAGAAGTAGCCAGGAATTATCAAGATTAGGCTGAGTTTTTCTGTTATATCAGAACTTTCCTACTGTATTGCTTTAAGTTTCTGTGTGATCTCTGAACTCTTGAATAGCACCGTGGTGTAGTAGTATTGTCTTGTGTTTTTATTATTTATTATTAAATATTCTTTAAACCCTTTTCAACTGTGGCTGGTTTATGTAGAGATAATTTAAGCTCTATAGTACATTGCATGCTTATAAGTGATCTTGTACTAAGCCCTTCCAATAAGCCTTGATTGCTTAAGTTACACTACTATTGGATAATAATATTGCACAGTAATAATTGGGCACCATTTTAAGGGCCTTTAGGTAGCTGATAATTATTAGCTGGTGGTGGCAGGAATTACAACCGTATAGTCTGGGCATAGGGGCACAGCTGGAGAATCTGTGTCAGCCTTTCCCAGGTGTGTCTGTGAAGTTGTATAAATACTTATCTCAAAGTGTGTGTGTGAGTGTGTATTTGTGTGTGTGTGTGTGTGTGTGTGTGTGTGTGTGTGTGTGTGTGTGTGTGTGTGTGTGTGTGTGTGTGTGTGTGTGTGTGTGTGTGTGTGTGTGTGTGTGTGTGTGTGTGTGTGTGTGTGTGTGTGTGTGTGTGTGTGTGTGTGTGTGTGTGTTTGTGTGTCAGCTACTTGGGCATGGAGTACTGGAGGTTAGCTTGCCAGCTAGGCTGAGATCTGGACTCTATAGCTGTGCCAGTGGGGAGTCTTATTGCGGTCCTGAGGAGCAAGGGAGCGACCAGCTCCGGACTGACTGTGATCTCTGTGTGTTCTTAAGGGAAATTGCACTTTGCTGTGTGTATTTGTTATCCATTCCTCATATATGGGGCATCCTCTCTGGTGTTGGTGGTGAGGATTGAGGCTTCTTAATTGCTGGGCCAGGACATGAGCATAATAGCTGAACATTGGCAGTGTAGGTCAGACAGTTTATTGATGGAAAGGACCACTGGCAGTGTAGGTCAGACAGTTTATTATAAGAGCTGACCATTGGCAGTGTAGGTCAGACAGTTTATTGATGGAAATGGCCATTGGAAGTGTAGGTCAGACAGTTTATCAGTGGAGCTGACAAGTGGCAGTGTAGGTCAGACAATGTATTGATGGAGCTGACCATTGGCAGTGCAGGTCAGAGTTTATTGATGGAGTTGAAAACTGGCAGTGTAGGTGAGACAGTTTATTGATGGATAGTTGAAGTCCCCAAATAGAACGGTTTTATGTTTAATGGGGATTTCAGCAAAGGTTAAGATTGTTATTTAAATTTAGTAGCTGTACTAATGTAATGGGATTGTCATATAATTGAGACTTTTTTGGATTATGGAAAATCTGAAGAAATGTCCACAAACATATGAATTGTAGCTGATGTGATGTGAAGAATGCAGTATGTCAGAAAAAAAACACATTGAACAAATTACGAAAAAGAAATACTACAAGTAAGTGTAATATTCTTACTAATAAGCTTACCAGAGTTACTAATTAATATCCAGCTGAGCACATCACTTCCAACGTCCTACAAGGGTAGCTAAGAATGGCATTACCCAGTTCCTCTATAACAGTTCGTTACTATTACATTGTTTCATGCAAGGCTTTGAAGATTGAATGGTCTGAAAAGGTGATGGCTACATGGTATTAATTTGGTATTAAAAATCCCATCTCTGCATCTCCCTTTCACTGTGTTTTTCTTTTCTACTTTTCTAGGATGGGAAATATACTCTGGGCGGCAAGGATCGTTTTGATTGTCTTCCAGATTTGGTGGAATTCTACAAAAAAGAATGCATTGAAGAGGCATCAGGAGCCAAGATTCGACTTAGACAGGTATCATACTCTGGATAAAATTGGAAATTGAACAGGTTGTTTTTTGCCATTCATCTGCACACATTATTCATAATCAGGGAATGTTTGAGTCATGTGTTAACTTCAAGAGAAGGAAAGCTTGTAACTCCTGAAGAGTCTCGAATCTGAATGATGCAGTATTTATGATGTGCTTGCAGGAGGCCTGCTGTTACATTTACATTATTGCATCAGAAACGTAATTTTCTCTACTTCTCTTGGCTCTGTTCTTACTGAAAGCAGAATATCCAAAAGAAGCAAAAAATGTATAAAATAAAAATGAATCAGCTACATTTCATATGATGTTTTGCTTCATTCTACTCACAAATTAGGCTTTGTATGATTATTTTTTTCACAACAAATCCATAAAGAAGTAGATTATATATAGGTTCATAGGATGGTACTAGGCTATCGGCCCTAGGGCCTATACAAGCCTAGGCATAACAATTCCCTGGATATTTCTTCCCACACTATTTACTTCCCTGGACCCCTGTCTAGCAGGGTGACTGACATGATCCCCGGGGTGAATTTCCTTTCTCCCATCCAATCGTCAAGGTTCCTTTTGAAGAGGGCCAAGGAGGTGTTCTGCTTGACGTGTATGGGCAGTCTATTCCAGAGTATGGGGAGTCTCTGGATCAGGAACCTATCCCTCCAGCATGTTTTGTTCATTGTAATGACAAAGTTTAGATCCCTGGAGCGTGTGGCTCTGAGGGATTGAGATTTCTTTAAGTGTAGCATGTCCAACAGCTCAGGGTTTGACATGGCCCTGTATGTTAAGCAGAGATCGCCTCTGAGTAGACAATATGCCACAGAGTATAGCTGGAGTTTTTTTAGGCGGTCAGCATAGGGCATCTGCTTTAGGTCTGTGATACTTTTAGTGAGGTATTTTTGTGGTCTTTCCAGCTTTTGTAGATGTCTTGTGAGGTACATACTAAACAGGGCGTTGTACTCTATAATGGGTCTAATGACAGATGAGTACAGTGGGACAATGACCTCCTTTTTTCTGGATGAAAAGCCCTTAGTGATGAGGTGTGCCACATAGAAGGATTTTCTGACTGTTGTGGCAATGTGGTTATCGAAGGTGAGACAATTGTCCACCTGTGTCCCTAAGTCTCTCATTACACTTTCAGGGTTTAGTGTACTGCCACCTATGAGGTAATTCATGGGTACATGTTTTTTCCCAAAGGGGATAACTATACATTTTTTGGCATTAAGCTTAAGCCCATGGCTCTGGCACCAAGCATCTGTTTCTGTAAGGCCCTTTTGAAGAATATCCAAATTATTTGGAGATTCAATAATGGCTCCCAGTTTGCAGTCATCTGCGAACTTTGTTAGCCAGAGTCCCTTAGTGCTGGCCTGTACTTCAGAGAAGTAGATGCCAAACAAGAGTGGTCCCAGGACTGAACCCTTACTCCACTTGCCACTTGTCTTGAGCTGGATTTGGAGTCGGCTACTTTTGCAGTCTGGGTTCTGTCAGTAAGCCAGTTGGCAACCCATAGAGTGACGTAGGGATTTATGCCCAGCTTAGTAAGTTTATCTATGATTCCAGAGTGGGGGATGGTGTTGAAGGCCTTGGCAAGGTCCAGATAGGCTGTATGGACCGCCTTTCCCTCGTCCACATCTCTGGAGACTGGTTTGAAGAAGTCAATCAGGTTCAGGAGACAAGATCTGCCCTTCACGAACCCAAACTGTGTGGGGTCCAGTGTTTGAAGGTTGCCAATGTGTTTGTTTATAAGTTCCATGATAATGCGTTCCATGCCCTTGCAGATCAGGCTTGTCAGACTGATGGGATGGTAGTTCCCAGGACCCAAGGTGGATCCCCCCATGTGGATTGGGATAACTGTAGCTGTGCGCCACTCAGTGGGCACGAGGCCTGAGGTAAGGCTATGATTAAACATGACACTTAGGTGAGGTGCCAGTTCATTTTGTAGTTCATGTCATACACAGCTCGGGATGCCGTCTAGTCCCATGGATGCTGTATTCTTAGCTTTGGAGAATGCGGTTTCTACCTGTGTAGCCATGATTACCGGAATTTGGCAATCTTTTGGTATTGAGATGGGCCCTTTAGAGGTTGAGAGGGGGATGAAGTTTGCACTAAATTGATCTGCCAGTATATTGGCAATATCCTTGGGATCAGCATATTTAATGCTATATTTAATAATTTATTTGGGCGGCGCAGTGGTGCAGCGGTTAATGCTGTCGCTTCACAGCAAGAGGTTCTCCGGTTCGATTCTCGGCTGGGGTGCCTTCTGTGTGGAGTTTGCATGTTCTCCCTGCGTTCGCGTGGGTTTCCTCTGGGTACTCCGGTTTCCTCCCACATTCTAAAGATATGCTTCTGGAGCATTTCTCCCCGGGCCTCCGCTGAAAACAGGATCTGTGGAACCTAGTCGGACTTTCCCAGTTAACAAATGTTAAATAAATAAATAAATAAATAAATAATGCCATTCTGTTGTAGCTCCTGGCAGATCTGAGCATTGCCATTTAGATTCTTGACATAACTATAGAATGCCTTGTGGTTGTGTTTGGAATCTTTGGCAATTTTATTTTCGTAACTAGCTTTGGAGGATTTTATGAGGGATCTCAGCTTCTTACTGAAGCTGATAAGGGAGTTTTTTGCATCCTGGGATTTTCCTCTTTTCTGCAACAGTTTCTTCCTTCTGTTGTATAGTTTGTTTATGGCAGGAGACCACCAGATTGGCTTCATTTTTTTGGGGGGAGAGCATCTAGGTTCTATTTAGGATGACACAATTCATGCACGAGTGGATGTGCTTGTACAATGCCTTAGTGTAGGATTCAGCAGTCAAACTTTCAGCTCCCATCTGCATGGATGTCATGAAGTTTGTCACTTCTGACTTGAGTAGCATGCAGTTGGCTTTGGAGAGGTTTTTAATGAGGTTTCTGTACTGGGGGTGGGGGTGGTATGTGGATGCCAAGGGTGATTTGCTTATGGTCAGATATGACCAATGAGGGGGTGACCACGTGTATGGAGCATCTATCTCCCATGTTGGTAATGACCAGGTCTAGGATATTGGAGCCCCTGGTGGGACAATGGATTAGTTAATCCAGGGCGTTGGAATTTATGAATTCCAAGAACCGTTGGGAAAAGGTGTTGGTACCCGAGTAGTTTTCCCAGTTAATGGCAGTATTAGGGTGTTTTGTTGTATCTTAATATTTTCCAGTATGTTTAGAAAGGTGTAGTGAGAATCTTGGGGCATGGTGGGGGATCTATAGCAAGCTACAATTTGGATTGCCGTCTTACCTAGTGTTAGTTGCACCTGAAGAATTTCAGATGCATTGTGTTGGGCAACTAGCCTGGAGGTGTGAATATCCTTGGTGAATATGGACACTCCTCCACCTTTAGTGTTTCGGTCTTGGTTTGGTGGCTGAAAAGTGTGGTAAGAGTTGTAGCCTGGTATTACAGGGGTGCTCTCTGGAGCCTTGAACCAGGTCTCAGTTACTGCACAGATACTGATGTTCTCCATTTTTAGGAGTGCCTTGAGAGAGTGCATTTTGAGATTTAGACTTCTAGCATTGAGTAGCATTACCTTCAGATTTTGCATGCTTGCATCTGTTATGGTGGTTGTTTTGTCCTTTGAACCTTGCCTAAAAAAGGCAATATAGGGGTGGCAAGAGCTCTAGCCAGTAACCTGAATCTCAGGGGTGACAGGTGCAGACCATCTCTGGCAAAACATCGTGGTCTGTTGATCATGTCATCCCAGGCAGACAGATACTGGATCCCCTTTGAATGACACCAGAAGCTTAGCCAATTGTTGAAGTCAATAATTTTGTCCTTATACTGTGGTATCATTCTGGGTGAAGGCAGGATGCTACTGAGGGCTAGGATCATACCTGCCTGGGCCACATGATCCGAGAGCTCTTCCATGTCTCTTTTCATGTAGTCCAGAGAGGTACGTCTCAAATCATTCACTCCAACATGGACAATGACAGAGTCATATTTGTACTTTTTTTGGAGTGACTTGAGTGCATGCATTATGTAGTGGATCCTGGTACCCGTCAGGCAGCTGACTGTAATTTTGTCCTTGTTCAGCCTGGTGAGTGGGACATCAGTGTGCCTGACTATAGAGTCACCTATGACTAAAGTGTTAGGTACGTTGTCTTGCCTTAGGGGCTGTTGTTGAGTAGCACACTGGTGTTGTGAGCTATGTGTCACTTTGGTTGTGACTAGTGTTTTTGTTTGCTTTTCAACTTCGGAGGTCCTTGTTGCTTGGGCAGGTTAATGTTATGGGCTTCTGCATATGTGGGTTTAGCGTTGCTATGTGTGGGTGTTGATGGTGTGGGTTTAGAAGGGCTATGTGTTGCTTGAGGTGTGGTGCAGGTGTTAACCTTCTCCTCTTGACTGCCTAGCACAATCTTGGCTGGAGAGTGCTTTGCTTCCAGTTTGGTTATGTAAGTGCATCTCTCACAGGTTGTAGTGTTGGGTGGTAGGAGGAGAGGTTTGTCTGTCTACATGAGGCAGTTGCTGCATTGCCCCAGTATGCCCAGATTCACCAGGTGGACAGGAGAAATCACCGGAAGCTGACCCTTGGACATGCCTGGTTTGGTGCTTTTTTTTTGTAAAGTACAGGAGCTGTTTTCCCTTGCATTAGCAAGGTACTTTGCAATTATAGGCTGTTTAGTGCCTACAATTAATTTCTCCTTATTAACAAGGAGAGTTGAGTGCTTGTGTCAGTTTAAGTCTTCCTAGTGTTTTCCAGCAGGTTCTAGAGCAAGTGCTAGTCACAGTGGCTCAGATTTTAGTGCTACTACTGAGAAACCAGCTAGTTCTAAGGGAAAATTTGAAGAGCAGACTTTCTGGCACCTGGAATAGTTTAACTGTAGCCCCACTGTGCTGCACAATGCGAAAAATGTGCAAACACATGCCTTTTTAAGCCAAAAAGTTGAAAGGGATATAAATCAGCCCCAAAAGGCTAATAAAATTACGATTTCAGAGCTGGAAACTACTCCTCTAGTGTTAGATAGGCAGTACAATGCTCACCACTCCCACTGGAAAGCAGTAGGAGTTCCCACTACCACAACAAGGTCTGGATAGCTCTGAACACAGAAAATAAAGTCACGAAACCAGCAAAATCTGGGATCTGGACTATACTAGCTAGGAAAGTGGGAAATGAGCCAACAAATTAACCATTTAGGTATATGGTGCATTCTTTTTGCAGATCATTACACTTAATTACAATTACTTTCATTACAAGTATTCATATCTCTCTTCATTTGCTAGAAAGCCACAAGTTTATGAGAAATATGAAGCAAAAATCTGGGCATTCTACAAAAATCTAGACAGTTGAGAGGTATGGAAGTAATATATTCATCCAGGATAAAAGTTGCCTACACAGAGGAATACTGCTGTGACTTTCTAATAAGCTTCACCTTGCAGTCATGGGCTTGATTCCTTTAGACTACAATTGCAAAATGTGTGATTCTGACCATAACACTTAACAAGACAATGCTCTTAAGTTACCCTAGGGGGAGTTGTGCTTAGGAAGCATGAGATTTACACTATAAGTGAGTGCTATGATTTTTAGTGAAAACACAATATGTAGTTTTGGGATCCTGGTATTTTGCTGAGCTGTGTTTGATCAGACCACAGTCAACTATAGTCAAGTACCAGAGCATGTCTAAACAATCTTTCCTTGGTTTGTGATTTACTGTGGAGTTGACTGGTAAGAGAAGTTTTATTTAAATTTATATTTTATTTGTTATCACTGTTTTTCACTGTTTGTAGGTAGGAAGGGATAGCTTGTTAAGACTTACTTTGATTCATATTTTGTTGTTTTACCTTTAAGTTCACTGTTGGTTGTTAGAAAGGGATACGTTTTAGACAAGCAAGCTGTAGCCATCCCTAGTCAGCTGTAAATTCACACAAACTGCAGAGAGGAAAATCCAGATAAAAAGAAGTGCGACTGTGATCAATCGTGAACAGAGACTGTGAGCAATAGTGAACAGAGACTGTGAGCAATAGTGAACAGAGACTGTGAGCAATAGTGAACAGAGACTGTGAGCAATAGTGAACAGAAGCTACTGTGTGTGACGTAAAGGAATTACAGCTTTTGCCTGGCTTGCAGAACTTGTACGGTCAGAACAACTTTACTTTACTTACTTTAGTATTTCGTTGTACATTGCTTGTGTGGTTTTTGTCATAGAAGTTGATTTAAGTTCTTTGAATTCTGTGGTCACTGTTTTGGTTAGTCTTTTCTTCTGCAATATTTTATTAATTTAAAGCTGAATATGGATTCCTTAAACGATTAATTAATGATTTGCTATTCCACAAATATTTTGTACAGTGTAATAAATGCTTTGCATATTTAAAGGTAACAGCTGATAACACTGGTGATCTGCGTCCTCGTGTAAAACAACTGGATGATTAGTTTACCATTGTTAGAAGAAAATCTCGACTTAATGATGATGATTACACTTGTGTGACTGGCACGGCTTGAAGAACCATTGTTACATACATTAATGACTGGACTGGTGAGATAAATAATGTTAGGCACAGAACAAATAGAACAGATTTAGGAAAGGATGCATCTACTGTCTGTAAAGATTATTCATCTCCTATGAAACAAGACAATGTTCCTGACAACTCTGGAATTCTGGATGCAAGTATTCAGCAATCTAAGGATCCAGATTATTTAGAAGGAAACAAAAAAAGAAAGGAAGACATTTACAATAACTAACAGGGAAGAAAAAGAAACATATTAATGTCTGCAAAGTAAAGAAAATATGTAGTAAAAAGGACACTGTGTTGTTATGTAACACACAGGGTACAGGGAATTATAATATTTTTCTATCAGAAAATCTTCAGTCTACTGAAGAAGGCATCACCTTTCCAATGGAAAAGGTAGAAAAAAGAGGCAAGGGGCAGGTGAAAAGGAAGAAATCAAAACTGAATGTGGAAGGATTGAAGAACATTACTGTAAGAATAAAGAAGAGAAAGACAGATGTTGACTACATGGCTCAAGCTGTGGATTTACAATGCCAGCTGGATGAGAATTTAATACACAATGAAAGCAGTGCAATTAATAAGACTAATAGTGATGAAGATCCTTCGCAACAATTGATAGAGCAGATATTACTGTATTAGAAGCTGAAGATTCTTCAGAGATGGCCAGCAAAGATATTCTTGTAAACAGAGATTCAGTTATTAGAGGAACTGATACTTATATTTGCAGAGATGATAGTGAACATTGAGTAGTGTTATACTTGCCAGGACTAAAAATAGAAGATTTGAGACAAGCCTTGCAATGCCCAAATGTAAGGAACCATGGATCTGTTTTTATTCATGTTGGTGCAAATGATCTCATCTGCAAGGATTCTCTGACTGTTAGTCGGGAACTGACAGCCCTCTTAGGTAGTACAGCTTTTACTGGTGTTAGGACGTATTTTTCACAAATCACCTGTAGAAAGGATAGTCAGGTCACCATGAATGAAAATATTTTTTGGGTAAATAACTACATGGAAAAAATGTCCTGTTTTAAAAATGGAAATGTGTAGAGCATCCAAGCCTAGTTTGGGGCACACATGTGTTCAGACAGGATGGTGTGCATTTGGCAAGATCAGGGACGAGAATTTTTGCAGCAGATATTTTGCAATATTTAACAAACACTGGGTAGGATTTTTTGCCAGGTCGAAAATTTAACAGTTCACAGATAGCAACATTTGATGTACTTGATGGTTGTTAAAGCTAGAAGCATTAATAATAAAGTTTTTTTTATTGGAAAATTTGCTATGTTCCCACAAGACTGGTGTTGTTATTGTTTGTGAAACATGGGTTGAAGAACAATGACTGCAAACCAGTTCTGTTAGGGTATAAATATTTTTACTGCAAAAGACATTCTAACAAAAAAATCAGGTGGAGGTGTTATGATAGGCAATAAAGGTAGTTATGAGACCTGTCATTATTACATGTTCAGTGATAACACCAATACTATAGACTGCATAACTGTGACAGTAAAGACAACCCTGGAACATATAACAATTGTGGGAGTGTATAGACCACCAAAGTCAAGTGCAGATGACCTAGAGGAATTCATACATTTCTTACATGAAACACAGGAGGGAAGAATAATATTAGCTGGGGACTTAAATTTACCAGCAATAGACTAGAATAACATTGATTCAACACTACTAAGGAAATTATTCAGAACGTATATTCAGGACCAACAATTGCTTTGGATTGTAAAAAAACCTACCAGAGGACAGAACATACTAGACATTGTTTGTGTTCCTAAATAAATTACTGTTACTGCAAGTCGAGTTTTACCACCATTGATGTGCATCGATCATGGGGTTATAAAGGTTAATTTGTTGCTAGATAATTCTGCCAAACTGAAATCTAAACCAATGCACAGAAGGTTAATTACAGATTATATGGAAGCAAAACAGTCACTATGCAAAACTAACTGGAGTGAGGTGTTCAGCGGAAAAACTTTAGATGGAATGTAAAAAGTTTTGAAAGAGAAATTGTTTGAGTGCAAAAAAAATAAAAGAAACTGCTTAAAATCAGGATGTAGGCATACAACACCAAGGTCAAGGGGATATATTTCCATAAGAACAAGGCACCTGATTAAAGTGAGAGACAAAAAAATATAAGAAATGGAAGAGAGGTTGAACTACAACTTTGAAAAGTGAAATAAACAAGCTGGACAAACAGACTAAGTGTGAGACAAGATCAAGAAAAATGTGAAGAAAATGTTTATAAATATATTGAGCATAACAGGAAATGTTTTTATAGAAACATAAGATGTGGAAGGAGTAAAGACACACAAATTGATAAACTATGTGTATAGATTCTAAAATTTATTCTTAGGCACAACAGATTATAGATATATTTATAAAATCTTATGCAAAACAATTTGGCTCCACAAAAGGGGTGATGATTTGTCCTAGTGACATCCAGGAACCTCAGATTATATTGAAAAAGAACTGCACAAACCTGATCCAAGCAAAGCATGGGGAGGAGATGGAATTAGTAACAATGACCTGAGAACACTTCAGCAAGAACTTATGGTACCATTATATCTATTATTCACTAAGTCATATAAATACAGATAGATTCTACAAGATTGGAGACATGCGCTTATTAAACCTGATTTTAAGGGAAAGGTGAGTAGGACAAACCCAGAGTCATATAGACCCTTAAGTCTAATTTCATGTTGTGGAAAAATAATGGAGAAGGTAATGCTGGATAAGTTATTGTCAGAACTGGATAGGTTAGGACTTGAAACCATATATCAGTATGCATATGTTGAAAACAGATCTATTACCACCTGTAACATGATGTTCTGTAACAATATAATAACAGCTATGAATGAAAAATTGTGCTGTGATGTAATTTATATAACTTTAACTTCAGCATTTGACAGGGTCATACCCAAAACACCGATCAATTAATTAGAACAACTAGGTATTGATGTACTCTTGATAAAATGGATAGCTGCATGACTTAAAAATAGGACGTGGCAAGTATCATGCAGCAACTGGACAGGTGAAATCCTTGGTTACAGTCAGGGTGCTCCACAGGGCTCTGTCCTAGGTCCTTACTTGTTTGGATTGTATCTTTCAGACCTAACTTTTTTATCTGAAGTGTTCTACACTCTATATGTAGACAACCTGAAATTGGGTAAACTGATTACATGTCTTACAGATAAGGCATGTATGCAGAATAACTTGACTAAATTGACTATTTGGGCACAGGAGAATAATATGCTGATAAATTCATCAAAAACTAAGCATATGATATTTGGAAGACATAAATTGAAAGATGAATATTTAATATAGCACACAGTAATTCAAACTGTAGACTCATTTAAGGATCTGGTTATATGGGTAGATTCAGCTATGAGTTTTTTTAATCATATCAACAATTGGTTAATGATAGTTATAGAACTATATGCTGTATAAAAAGATTTATAAACTCTAGGAAATCTAAAATGATGAAGTCATTGGTTATTAGTTACATTAGACCCAAACCTGAGTATGGAATAATAATATGAAAACCCTATAAGAAAACAAGCATGAATAAACTGGAAAGGGTACAGCAGAAATATACCAAAGGCATCCATGGATGTGAAAATTTAAGCTATTATGAAAGAGTAAAATATCTGAACGTTTACACTGTCTCTTATAGATATCTAAGAGGAGATCTTATTCAGGTATATCGGGCATTTAGAAACAACTACCTCTGAGAATGTTTGGGGTTATTAAAAAGTAGTAGAGAATCATCAGATAATCTATGTAGACGATTCTATAGGAATGAGAAGTGTACTAATTGGTTCTCTGACAGAGTAGCTGATGCATGGAACTGACTACCAAATTACATTAAAGCAATACTAATTAGATATTATATATATATATATATATATATATATATATATATATATATATATATAAGCACAGCTCTGATTGATGAAATTAAAAGGTACAAGGATTTGAAAGACCACCAAAAAAAGAAGAAATAGGTGCATTTTGGAGAAGTATCTATGAAAATCCTGTGGAACACAACAAAGATGCTAAATGGATAGAAGAAGTAAAAAAATGAATAAGAAGTTTAAAAGTACAGGATATGAAATGGGATGAAGTAACAGCCAGAGAGACTGAAACAAAGTTAAGAAAAGCCTCTAACTGGAAAACCCCTGGCCCAGATGCAGTACCTAAATTGTAGTTAAAAGTATTAACATCTTTGCACAAAGATTTAGTCATGAATAATTATTATTTATTTGCGCACCCTGAACAGACACCAACCTGGTTAACAACAGGAAAAACAATGTTCCTACTTAAGAGTGAACCTGCAAGCTACCCTAAAAAATATAGACCAATAACTTTCCTTCCAACAATGTATACACTATACAATGTGATTGATGTTGACAAAGTTTATAGTCATTTAGAAGAAAACTCAATTATGGCAGTAGAACAAAAGGATAATAAAAGAAAGTCATATGGAACAAAAGATAATTTATATTTAAATAAAGTCATAGTGATGAACTGTAAAAAGGGGAAGAGTCTAAGTAGGAAATAGATTGATTACAAAAAAAATTTGATAGTATCCCACATTCATGGATAAAAGGGTGCTAAAAATGTATAAGATACACCCTACACTGATCGACTACATGACAGTGATCATGAAACAGTGGCAGACCACTTTGCAATTAAGACTTGATAAAGGACAAATTATTATCCCAGGGATAAAAATTCAAAGGGGGATATTCCAGGGTGACTCTTTGTCACCGTTGTTATCCTGCCTTGCCCTTAACCCATTAAGCTATGCACTTAACAGCTTAGGCCATGGCTATAATTTGGCTCCTAGAAAACAATAAAATGTAAAGACTTCTCATCTTTTCTTTGTTGATGATTTGAAACTGTACAGCTCATCAGATGAAGAACTGAAAGCAAAACTTTTTCAGATGATATAAGAATGTAATTTGTTCTTAATAAATGTGCAAAAGCAACATTTAAAGCAGGAAAACTGCAACGCCAGGAAAACATCAGTTTGGGACAGGAATATGTTATAAAAGAACCTGAGCAAGAGGGAGTGTGTAAATATTTGGGAATTGATGAAGGATCAACAATAAAACATGAACAAATGCAGATGAAACTTAGTAAGGAATATTTTAGAAGAGTTAAATTAATCCTGAAAACAGAGTTAACATCTAGGAACAAAATTCAAACT
>NC_056741.1:68778567-68893567 GCF_019279795.1 Protopterus annectens | reverse complement strand
TATATTAACGTAACTACCTTCCTTTCTAATGAGGTTTAAGGGATACTATTTCATTAGACTTTTACCCCTGTACACAGCGAGCCTAAATATTCAATGAAGCTCAGCCTATTCTGTTATGTTAATCAGGTCCCCAAAATATACCATCTCTATTTCTACATGTAACACTTAATACAAAAAGTATGTACCTCTCCCTACTATAATGTGTGCTTAACCATAGCAATGAATGTAATCATTGATTAAGCCTTCAAACACAATGGTACTCATACAGATAAAACATAAAAAATTCACAAAACTATACAACTACTTAAAAATGAACTTACTAAGACAAATATATACAGATAAGTTCAATTTCATGGGTATTAAAATACTTGTATATTATCGTAACTTCCTGTCTTTCAAATGGGGTTTAAGGGAAACTGTTTCATTAAGACCCTTATCCCTGTGTGCAGCGAGCCTAAGTATCCAATGAAGCTCAGTCTCATAACAAACAAAAAAATATTGCAACTGGAAAACATCTTTTTTTGCAGTCTTATAAGAATTGCCCTCCAACCACATTCAGACAAAATTTGTCTGAATAGTGATAGTGTTACGGAAAGTTTTTTTTTTTTTTTTTTAAAGGTAAGGTGTATATTTAGGGTTAGGAGCAGGGGCGGGATTAATGTTTGCGTTAACACACATTACTAAAGTGGGCAGGGGTGCTTCAGTTACAGGCGTTGTTTTTAATTTTTTATTTGTCTATGTGTACATATGTTTCATTTTTTAGTTACTTTCTACTGTTGATGTATGAATTTAATAAACTTTTAGTTCCCATAAATATGTTTCGTAGATACATTGTTAAGCACACTTCCAGGTAAGACATGTGCTTTTATTATCATTTATTTTATTTATTTATTTATTTATTTATTTAAATTTGTTGACCGGGAGTGTCCGACTGGATGTGGGTCCATTTTCAGCGGAGGCCCGGGGAGAAAAGCTCCACAGTAAAATAAACAGACAGTAGTTACACTCGATTACATAGCGATTAACAATTTAACATAGAAATTACTTACAACATATTTACAGATGAAGAACATAGTACATCAATAGACAACTAGAATCTTTATCTGTGAAGTACATAACAGGCATTAACAAATGTAACAATGAGAAGTTCCTGCTGTATAATAAGTACTAGGCTTATGAGCATCTGAGCTTGCTATCATCAAGGTAGTTAGTGGAGGTGAAAGAAAGGTAGTAGTTGGATGGGGTGGATGATATTAGAGTGGGAGTTGCAAGGGCATAGCCAGCATGTTTTTAGGTGCGCTTTTAATAAAGTTTTGAAGTTGGTGCATGATGGCACGGAGGTAATTGTGGGTGGGAGTGAGTTCCATAATTTGGCTATGGCGCAAGAGAATAGTGCTTCACCAGCAGAGTTATTGGCTTTAGTGATCTGAAAGTGATTTTTGTTGCTGGATCTTAGTGGTCTGGTGGTGCGATAGGGTTGGAGTAGATTCTGGAGGGATGGGACATTTAGTGGATGGTTTACTAGTTTGTGGGCGAGTGAGAGTTGATACCACTGAAGGAGGTGAGGGAGTTCAAGCCAGCCCAGTTCAGCAAGTGAGAGACAGTGGTGACTACAGTAGGATGCCCCTGTGGCAAATTTGGTGATTTTGTTGTAGCAGGTCTCTAGCTTGTTTAGATCACATTGCCTTAGGTTGGTATATACTGGAGAGGCATAAAGTAGGCTGGAGATAAGGTAGGAATTTGCTATTGAAATCTTTGCTGCTTTGGTGAGAAATTGTTATTTCTGTATAATGCTCCTAGTTTTTTGTGGACTTTTTTTATGGTCATGGATATGTGAATGTCAAATTTTAGTTTATTGTCTATTTCCACTCCTAGCAATTTGGTGTGTTCAGTTGGGTATATAGTGGTGTTGTCTTTTGCTGTGATGTTAAAGTGAGAGTTGTTTTGAGTATGTTTGGTGGGTTGGAAGATGAGTAGTTTAGTTTTGTTTGGGTTGAGTATTAATTGGGCATCGGATAACCATGTTTCAACAGAGGAAAAGGCTTCCTGTGTGACTTTTTGCAGTTTGGGTAGGGACTGGGCTGAGCAGATGATGGTTGAGTCATCAGCGTATTGGATGAGTGTGCCATGTTTGGTGGCAGAGGCTAGATTACTGGTGTAAACAGAGAAAAGTAGGGGTCCAAGGATGGATCCTTGGGGAACCCCTATGGAGACAGGTAGTTGGGGAGATATGTCATTCTGCCATACAATGGATTGTTGGCGGTCAGACAGGTAACTCTGAAACCAGTTGGTGACTGATTGTGAGAAGGATAGGTTACTGAGGACAGAGATAAGTTGTTTGTGTGGGACCATGTCAAATGCTTTAGATAGGCCTAGAAAAGTAGCAGAAGAGAGATAGCCATTGTTTTTATGCTGAAGGATAGTGTTAGTAAAGGAGAGTAAGGCAGTGGTGGTGCTATGGCTTGGTCGAAAACCATGCTGTGTACTGGAAAGGAGGTTGTTAGTAAGGAGGTAGTGTGAGACCTGAGAGTGTATGCATCTCTCTAGTATTTTGGAGAGTGGAGAGAGAATAGCTATGGGGCAGTAATTGGTTAGTTCTGCAGAGGGTCCGCCTTTGTGGAGGGGAATTATATGTGAGACTTTCCACAATGTGGGAACGTAACTTTCTGACAGAGATCGGTTAATCAAGATGGATACTGGGTAGGCCAGAGCATCAGCTGCGATTTGTAGGTATTCACTTGGGAGGTTGTCTGCTGCTAATTTGGTGGGTTTAAGTTTAGTTAAGAGTTTTTTTTTATGTTGGAGGTAGGTACAGGAGAAAAAGAGAAGGCAGTGGGGAGATTACTAGTTGAAGGTGTGGGTTGGAGGGGGGGGTTGTGTTGTTTAGCTAGTGATAGTATGGTTTGGGTGAAGTGTGTGTTGAATGAAGTAGCAATATTTTCTGAGGAGTGAGGGATGTTAGGAGGAGGGGTACTGACTTTACCTGGGTGGAGGATGGAGTTTACGGAGTACCAGAATTGTTTGGGGCTGTGTTGTGAGGAATCTAGGGCAGACTGGTAGTATTGGAATTTGTCCCATTTTATTAGCTTTTTCACTCTATTGCGTAGTTCTAGTAATTTCTGTCTAGCTGTGGGGGTTTTGGTTTTGCGCCAGTGCTCCCAGGCTTTATCCCTGTTTTTCATTTCTGACTTAGTGGTTTTCTGTAGCCATGGGGAGGGTTGTGCTTTGGTTCTTGAAAATCTTATGGGGACATGGTAATTAAGAATGTTCAGGAAGGTAGTATTAAAAAATTCAACTGCGCCATCTAGACTGAGGTACTTTAGAGCATGCCAGTTACATTCTTTGAGGGATGAGATGAATGTGAGTGGGTTAAAGTTTATTTTTTTACGTATTTGACGATAGATGACAGGTTTAGCTTGGTACAGGTATTTTTTTAGTAGGAATGTTTGGGGAGTGATCACTGAGGCTATCTGATAAGCAGCCTGTTATATATGACTGGGGGTTCTTACTGACTAGTATACTATGTATCAGTGATATGATACTGTGCATCAGTTATTACCTAGGCACACCATCTTCTTTCCCAAACCTAAAAGAACACTCTCTGGCAAAAGGTATGCCTATTACTCATTTAGTACATGACAATGCATGAAAAGGAATTTGTGGAAGGCATACCTTTTGCCAGAGAGTGTTCTTTTAGGTTTGGGAAAGAAGATGGTGTGCCTAGGTAATAACTGATACACATGTTGGCTGAAAGTAATCAATAAAATACAGAAGTGGCTTTGAACGTGCACAGGACAGCTGTGTTCTGTGACTGCCAAGGTGAAGGTGAAGTTATGAACTCTGTAGTACTTTTTTGCATCAGATGAATTTCTTGGTGGACTGTAAAATCCCTGTGGACTTGTCTAACTCTACCGCTCTGTAGGTAGCCATGTGTTGAATCTTCTGACACCTTGCTGCATGACAGGCAATTATGCAGAACAGGTAAATCAGGGAGATAATATGCAGAGTTTCCAACATTCCAATTTTATTTTATTTATTTATCCTTTGTTAACTGGGTTTGTCCCACTAAGCTAGTGCCCTCTTTTCAGGGGAGACCAGAGGCGGCAGTTATACTACTAGGAGAAATGTCACCAGGACATTGGAGGACTTCCCCTTCTCTTTTCGATAGATGCCTTGGGATCATTTACATCCACCTGAGCTACCCCTAACTCAAAAACATGAAACCTCAATTTAACATCTCATCCAAAGGCTGACACTTCCAGGAGTGGGCCACCCCCTTCATGCTGCACTGCAGTGTCAGCAATCCATCTACCTGGTGTGGGGGTAGAACCCACAGCACATCAGCACATTCAGGAGCACAGCACCCCCTTATGCTGCACTGCAGTATCAGCAATCCATTTACATGGTGTGGGAATAGAAACCACAGCCTACTGCACCAAAGGCAATTATGCTTCCCATTGATAATGATACTGCACCACAATGTTATCTCCTGCAAAGTCCACCTCAGAACCTATATCAACAGTCAATGAACAGATTAGAGGTGAAAAATCTGCTATTAAAAAGAGCCATCCAAGAGGTTCCACCAGACCAGCTAGGGTCTAGAGTTTATTTAGGATTCTTTTTAGTTCCCAAGAAGATGAAGGACTGCAGGCCCATCTTAGACTTTACTTAGACTTTACTGGACTAAATTTACATGTAAAAAAGATGAGTCTAGATGGTCGTGATGCAGTCAGTATTTCCATATTCAGAAAAGGGAGACAAGATGGTCTGTCTGAATCTTCAGGATACCTATCTACACATAAAGATAGTCAAGCTGTCCAGGAAGTTCCTGTACTTTATGGTGGGGTCCAGTCATTACCATCTCAGAGCCCTCCAATCTGGTCTCACTACAGGTGCCAGGGTATTCGCCAAATGCACAGATGCTGTCACAGTTCATCTCAGGCTGACAGTGACAAGAGAATTCCCTTATCTCACTACAGCCTCAGCAAGGGACTCACTGATGAAAGCAGATTACTATCATCTTCATCTGCTGAGGTAACTGATAATCTTAGTGAACAATGAATGCAAAGTCGCAGACAGTGCCGTCACAAACACAAATCGTCAGCCGTCATCCAGATATAAAGCCTTGCATTGTCATTCTTTAACCATAGAATATACTAAACTATCTGCAATCTTCTAAATGTTCCAATAGTGATGACTGCTTGCTGCCTGAAAGCTCTGTTTTTCATGGCAGAAACAGCCATGTTTATCCCGTTTGGAAGGTATCATATAAGGGCCATGTTTATCCCATTTGGAAGGTATCATATAAGGGTTTTTCAATGGACACTCAGGCTTCCATGATTTCCAAATACAGACTCAGTGCCTCAGCCAATACAGATCTCATGGTTTAGCAGTCTGCATCTGTCCTGGTGACTTCTTCCAGCTAATCTATTTCAGGACAGTTTCTTTATTCCCCCATTTCTCCAAGTGTGATATTTATCATAGATACTTCTGCCCTGGGGTGGGGTGCGTTGTTTAGAGCTGAGAGTACAAGGGATCAGTGTCAAAGTGATGGGACAATCCTCCTTACAATGCAAGCATTTTGAGATCTTCTCTCTCTGTCTCTCTGGATATGATAGCCATCCCCTGAAACAACATAGCAGTGGTTTATAGGTTCATACATGAGTGAACAGGGACCTACTCGACCCCTGTGTCAAGAGGTCATGAGGTTATGAGAATGGGCTTTGTCCACTAATCACTTTCTTTTTTTTTCAAAACAGGTTTATTGTTTTAACATACAAGAGAAATATCATAACAATTTTATACAAGTAATTTAAAATAGATATGATTATAACATTCAACAAAACAACTAAAGTATTTACAAAGACATCCACTACAATCAGATCAATTAATTAAACTAAAATACCATGCTATTGAAATTAGGATTTTTTTAACAAATTTTGTAAATTATCCCATACAATATAATAAGATGTTTTTCTAGTTGTTCTTGACCTAATTGTGTTTATTTCCATATGGCACACTATATTCATAACATTTTAAATTCATTGAACGAAGGAGGTGTATCTGAAATCCAATTTCTGGTTATTATTTTCCTAGCCACTGCTAGAATAGACCATAACAAGGGAAGCTTAACCTTTTTAACACTTTGAGGTACAGGTGTGTTGAATAATATAAGAGATTTAGAAATAATGAAATTATCTGTAAAAAGAGCCTGCAAAAATTCATTAACTGACTTCCAGTATTCTTTCAATTTTATACAGTCATAAAACATATGAGCCCAGTCAGTATTAATTTCTACATTACATCTCTTACATAAATTATCTTTATTATTTATTTTATTCATCATCAAAGGTGTATAAAAAGATCTATGTAAAAATTCCATGTATAAAGTCTCCAGAAACACTAATCACTTTCTGATAGACATGGATATTATTGGTCAAGCCAACTGGTCAAGCCAACTGTCTAACAATCAAGCTCAGGCAATACTTACAGATGGCTCAGAAGATGTCCCTCCATCTATCAGTGGGAAGCATAATCTTTTACCAATAGGGAAATCATTGCTGGGAATTATTTGCATTCCTGACCAATACCAAATGCAGCAGCTATTTCTCCCTCTTTATCACACAGGAACAGACTTCGTGGGATGCTCTGGTCTGGCAGTGCCTCCAGACTCCCTTTATGTCTTTTCTCCCTGTCCTCTTATAATGAAAAACCTGCAGAAGGCAAAACAAAGTAAGGCGAAAGTCATTCCCATAGCCCTCACATTGGCCTGTTGAGTCTTATCTTCTAAAGAAATCTTTTCTTCTCAGAGACCTGAAGAATCTTCTGTCCTTTTCATCTGGCAAGCCACACCCAGGCGTCTAATCCCTCAGATTGAATGCATGGTTCTTCTAGTTTCACTGATGCTCGGGGAACATGCTCCCCCTTATAGGCTGGTCATAAAATCCTTACAGTTGCTCAAATAAAATCTACCAGGAAAGAATATAGAAGTAAATCAATACAATTCTCTCTGTGGAACATCTGAGAAGGTCCAGGTTCTTTCCCATCTCTGATTGCTGTTGTCTTGTATTTTTTTCCAGATTCTTTAAATCAAGAGTCTAGCTATTCCACTACAAACATACATCTAGCAGCCATTTCCAGATTTCACTATGGATTTCAGTTCATCTCACTGGCAGTCTTGAAGTTTGCACAACCTTCATAAGAGGTGCATTTCTTTTAAAGCCTATTTGCACAGAACTGGTATCCATGTAGCATTTGAATTTTATTCTAGAGAAGGTAAGTCTGCCACCATTTGAATCAGCAGCCAAAGCTGATCCTAATTAGTTGTTGGAAGATTCGGTCTTTAGTGGCAGTTACTGCACCAGTCAGGTCTCAGAACTTATAGTCGTTCCATCCAAAGTCCCATATTTTTTCTATAAGGTCATGTGTCTTTATGCACTAGCTCTACTTTCATGCCAAAGCAGCCACAGTAATTAACTTTAACAAGTCCGTTAACTTAGTGGTATTTTTCCGCAGCTCTGTAACAGCTTATGCTGTCTAGAGGTGTGTACTACAAACTAATGTTTCGCTTTGGCAGAACTAAAGAAATTAGAAAGGATAGTCAGTTTTTTGTATTGTCTGCTATGGGCAAAGCAGATCAGAAAGTGTTAAAATGTTACTTTAACGTGGCTTTCAGATCAATGTTTCCTTTTGCTACAAATAACAAGTAATCTCCGTGGTATCCCCGAAGTCTCAAAACAACCCACTAAAGTGTAGTGGGTCTAAAAACAAAACAGTGTAAGAAACTTCTCTGTGTGGAAGATTTTCAGTCCATATATTTCTAGTTAATCACTGTATATTAATCAGATCAGACAATAGTAGTAGAAGTAGCGAACGTAAACTCGTCAAGTCAAAAAGTAATAATAGAAAATATATAATTCTACAGCATTACTAAGTATTCTAAAGTAATCCAAGCAAGGCAGGTAGTCTGTTTCCAGTCGAAAATCCTTTATTAAGTACACAGACAAGCGATCCAAGTAAAACAAAAATAGAGTAATAATTTCCTCACAAGCTTTCTAAATATATATATACTTTTTATCAGGCATGGGAGTGGTTTATTGTGCTGTAAAACAAAGTGTTATTGGTACACATGTTAAATTCACATCCCTTCCCCCATCAGTGTGACATTCGAGCTGGTCCTGCCCTACCTAGTAGCTGTCATAATAATATATAGCCCTAATGTACTTTAATGGTACATCTTATTTAACCAAATTATTAAGTAGATTATTAAGTCTGTGATTTTATGCAAGGCAATATATTACATGGCTGGAAATATATCAACCTTAGTTCATTTTTGAATAAAGTGGAAAAAAGAGAACCAGAAAAAAATACTTAGTAATGCTGTAGAATTATATATTTTCTATTATTACTTTTTGACTTGACGAGTTTACGTTCGCTACTTCTACTACTATTGTCTGATCTGATTAATATACAGTGATTAACTAGAAATATATGGACTGAAAATCTTCCACACAGAGAAGTTTCTTACACTGTTTTATTTTGTTATAAATACAGGTGTATCAGGCGAACTACAGGTATAAAGCCCTGCCAGGTGTATCAGGTCTACTAAAGGTATAAAGTACTGCCAGGTGTATCAGGTTTACTACAGATACATCACTGGTTTTCCTCAGAAATACCACCATTGATAATAATTGTGCACCTGCAACATGGACTTCTCTGTATACATTCATAAGACACTATAAGTGGATGTAGTCTCAACATTCAGTCTTCAGAATTTCCATTCGTTGTGGTATTCAGTCATGATGCCACCAAACAGGAGACTCTGCGGACTCTGCCTGCTGTTGGAATTGAATGGACTGGATCATGTAAGATAAAAAAGTTATTTGCTTAATGCAACATTAGCTTTGTATGACCCATGTCTCTTTACTTCAACATACTTACCCGCCATCTCCCTGCCTAAAGCAAATATTTCTTCTTACAGGGGATCAGGCGAATGCACGTTATAGCTATACCATTTTTAGTTATGCAGAAAGGAGGGTAAAGTCAATCTTGGGTGAAGAGGTGTTATAGTGCCTTATGGGAACTAGCAGAAGAGTTTTTGAGAATCTTAAAGGTGTGAGTGACCACTGCCTGCAGCTATCAGCCCTATTTATGAAGTGGCAGAAATTGATCTCGAAGATCTAATGTTACAGCAAGGACACAGCATTCAACTCTAAAGTTTTCTACAGGAAAATAGCAAATATTTCATATCTATGGTTCTATTCCATTTTGGATCTCTCTATGCTTATACAGCCCACCATATTTAACCACAATAAGCATGTTATTCATCTAGTCAGTAGGCACAGTCGATTTCTTAATCCCTCCAAAAATTGTCGTTCTACCCGTCTTCCTTCTCATTACTAGTGGACCTTGGAGTATGTCTGGACATGATGCTGTCCTGACATACAGGCCAAAATAGTAAAGTCATTTCTTTATTTATTTTCATTTGCTTACTGCAATAATCTGACTGAACCAGACAGGGCCCATTTTAAGCAGATGGTGGGGAGAAAAGCTCCACATTGAACATACAGAATAAGTATTTTTAAATTGTTAACGTAAAAAATATTTTAAGATAAGGAACAAAAATGATGATCACATATCCAGAGATTACATTCGTATTCCTGAATGAGTTCAAAATTGTGTTTACAAGAAAAAGTCAATATATGGAATGTACAGACCGACATCAAGTAAATAACTCAAACTGGGTGAAAGAAGGAGGAGGCGCAGTGAAAGACCGAGAAGGGAGAGAGTGAATACTAGAATAATCGATTAAGGATGGTTTAGGAAGTGATGTAACATATGTCTAGTGAGGAGAAATTTGGAAGGGATAGTTGAGAAGACTAAATATGGTAGAAAGTTATGTTAGGAGAGGGATGCTCACAGGCAGAACCAAGGAATTTAGAATTGGGGAATAAACAGGCCAGTCACAAGTGGAGTCCCTCAGGGGTTAGTCCTTGGACCTCTCCTTTTTGGCATTTACTTCTCAGAAGTCAAGGCCAATGTCAGTGGTCTCCGGCTGACTAAATTTGCAGATGATTTCAAATTAGGAGCTGTCATTGAATCTCACACTGACACAAATGTTCTCCAGGAGGGACTGACACAGGCAAACAACTGGTGTCAGAGCCATAGACTAAAACTAAATGCTAAGGAATGCATAATAGTATCCTTTGGGAAGTAATCCATCCCTGGTAACTATCATAGGTTCATAGGTGTTTACTAGGCTAACTACCACAAGAGCCTTTTTAAGCCTAGCCATGCATCCCAAATCTCTGACAAGTTCTGATACCCTTGATAAGTGTTAGCATGGGCCTGAGCGATGAACCATTTACAGGTTACCTGTTTGCATTAGAGACATTAGGTGCCAAACCAGGGATGAATATCCGGTTTCCCTTCCAATTGTCCAAGTTGCACTTAAATTGGGTTAGGGAGTAGCTCTGCTTCACATGGATGGGGAGCTTGTAATCTCTTTTGTAACCTTTGTTTTGGTATTGGCCCAATGGACTATCCTGGTAAACCAACTGCTAATAAATAAATAAAATAAATAATTGTTCCACAGACGGGGTAGTCTCTGGGATACATACCTATCTTTCCAGCAGGTCCTATTTATATCAGAGGCAAGGTTTAAGTCTTTATAATGGGAAATTCTGCTGCTGTTTATTTTGTGGATATGCAGGAGATCCATCAGAGTGGGGTCTGACAATGCCCTATATGCCAGCCATTAATCTCCCCTCAAAAGCCTGTAGGAAACAGGATACAACGATAGGGCCTTGAGGCGGTCAGCATAGGACATATTACTTACACCCTGTATTCTTTTAGTGAGGAACCTTTATGGACATTCCAGTTGTTGGATATACCTGGTTAGGTACATACCAAAGGGGGCATTGTACTCAATGATAGGTCTGATGAATGCCGAATATAGTGGAACAATGACTTCCTTGGACTTAGATGCCATATCTTTGTTTATAAATTGTGCAACATGGAATGATTTCTTCACCACTATAGACACGTGATAATCAAAGGCTAGATTACTATCTATGTATGTCCCTAAGTCTCTGACTACTGCGTCAACTCTAAGGGGTGTGTTGCTGTGATAAAACGTGAAGACTGCCAGACCAGCTAGATAGAATTTTGTAAATAATTCTATGTCTTTGTAAATATTAATATGTCCACAGGCTTGTTTCACAAATGTAAAGAAAACTGTGTTATGTATTGAGCTTCAAAAATGTAACCACAGTGCACCCTGTCGGAAGAAAGCTGATAAGTAAAGAATTTATGACTGTATGTGATCTCAAGCTAGGAGACAGGATGTCTGGGCTAGTAAATTCTTTCTGTAGTTCTAAGACAGAGATAATTACTAGGTTTCACCTGTAAAATGTCTTTTATTGCTATGGCTTTGTAGCAGTTGTGTTAAGTTCTGTGAGCCTGGGAAACTTAAGCAGAAGTGTCAAGAATGATGTGATCTGAAATGACTCAGCAGTAAATTGTATTATCAATTTAAGACAGTCTCAGAGAGAAAAAGAATAGAGTTTTATATTTGTGTCTGAACCTGAACACATCAGCTCACCAGCACTTCTCATCTATATTTGCTTGCTCTGTAAGATATTTAGATCAGTGATTTCTCTTAGAGATAGAAATAGTAAGGTTAGTCCAGCTGTTTTCTATATTTATGTCAGACTATCCTACAATGTTTTAAAGCATTTCCTGTGATTTCTGAACTCTCCAATGTTATTGTGTTGAGTTAATAAGTATTGTCTTGCATTTTTATGATTTATTATTAAATATATTTAAACCTCTTAACTGTGGCTGTTTTGTGTAGAGATATTTAAGCTCTAAGAGCACTTGCATGTATTTGGCAATACTATATAAGCTACTCCTAAATAGCCTTTACGTCTCAGTCTCAAGTACTATTTGGATATCAGTAACATTGCACAGTAGACTTGGACACCCTTTGGTGAGGGCCTTTATAGTAGCTGATAAGAGTTGCTGGTGGCAGTGGATTACTACCTTATATCCTGGGCAGAAGGGAACATAGGTAGTGAACCTGTGCCAGCCTTCCCCAGGAGTGTCTGTGTGTCTGTATATAAATCAAATCTCAAAGTGTGTGTGTGTGTGTGTGTGTGTGTGTGTGTGTGTGTGTGTGTGTGTGTGTGTGTGTGTGTGTGTGTGTGTGTGTGTGTGTGTGTGTGTGTGTGTGTGTGTGTGTGTGTGTGTGTGTGTGTGTGTGTGTGTGTGTGTGTGAGTGTGTGGGTTACTTGGGCAGGGACACGAAGCACTGGTTGGACAGAGAGGATACTGGAGGTTTTGGCTACTTGGCTGAGATCTGAACCCTATAGCAGTGCCAGTGGGAAGTCTTATTAGGGATCTGGAGAGAAAGGGAGAAACCAGCCCACAGACTGACTGTGATAGCTGTGTGCTCTAAAGGGAAATTGTACTTTACTGTGTGTGTACGTGTTATCCTTCCCAATGTGCGCTTAAATTGTACTTTACTGTGTGTGCACTTGTTATCCTCCCAATGTGGATGTCCCTCATTAGTGCTAGTGGTGAGGATTAAGGCTCCTTGATTACTGGCCAGTGCACGGGGGCTCACATATTAATTGTTTGGCAGTGGTAGGTTATCCATATCACATATTAATTGTTTGGCAGTGGTGGGATATCCACATCACATATTAATTGTTTGGCAGTGGTGGGATATCCACATCACATATTAATTGTCTTGTAGTGGTGTGGGTAGAGTGAATTCCTGTAGCTTGTGTACAGTGATCACTGAAAGTGTTTTTGTAATCTAAATCAGCAACACAGCGAACATTCAGAGTTCAGATCACAATTGTTTTATTTCTTTTGTTAGCTTAGTTAGTCAGGGAGAGCAGGCAAGCATGTCAGCAGAGGAGTATGACAAGTTGATAAGGAGCCATTTGGCTGAGATGTGCCAGGCTAAAGGACTGGTGCATGGAAACCTGACTAAAGCAGGCATGATTGCAGCTTTAGTCACAGCTGTAGCAGAAAATAGAAATCAGGAGGATGATCAGACTGGCAATGGAGATGTACAACACTCAGAGAATGGACAGCTCAACCTTTCTACAGAGGACTTAAAAATCCATCTGGAGCTAAAGAGACTTGAGTTGGAGGCCAAGTGTTTGGAAATAAAAGCAGCAGAGAGAATGAGGTATGAGTGAGGAAAATGAGAAACTGCAATGCCTGGAAGCCGAGGAGAAGGAGAGGCAGAGGCAGCATGAAAAGGAGATGCTGACTCATCGCCAGAGTCATGGAGGTAATGGGAAAGGGAGTAACTGAACCCCAGAAGCAACAAATGTCAGTACATTTCTTCCATACTTTACAGAGGGGGATAATTTTGATAGTTTAATTCATATATTTGAGAGGGTATGTAAAAAGTATGATGTTGTCCAAATACTCTAGGTATGGTTCCTGACCCCCTTACTCCACGGTAAAGCTGTAACTATTTTGTCCAAACTGTCTGACAGTGATTTCTTAAATTATAATACTGTAAAGAAGCTTAGAGAAAAAAGTTTTGTGAGCATAGACGTGGGGCAGATGAAAGTGTTTGTGAATATGTTGCTAAACTGAGCACTTATTTCCATAGGTGGGTGAGTGGATGTCAGGTCACCACTTTTGAAGGGCTGGCAGACCTTTTGGTGAGGGAACAAGCCCTTAGCACTTTGCCTGAGAACATGAGGATCTGGTTAGCTGATAGACAATGCTCTACTGCAGATGAGATGGGGAAGAAGGGAGACGTATACCTAGCAAGCAGGGCATGCCTGCACAGGAAAGTTGAGTTACCTATGATTAAGATGTTTGTTTTTGTGTTATTTATTTTATTTTACACTTGTTGACTGGGATAGTCCGACTGGATATATGTCCATTTTCAGCGGAGGCCCGGGGAGAAAAGCTCCAGATAACACAGACAGAACATAACAGATATGAGTCAAATGTATTTACAAAGCCCTCTAGTAGGTACTCACAATATACATAGTGTGCAATAGTATACAAAAACAACAGGATGCAGCAAGCTATTATGAGCAAGAGATGCATACAATATTAATTTAAATAAGGCATTGAAGGTTAGTACAGGGACAAAGCCAGTGCTCTTTAAAATACTGTTTGAGACCTTTTTTGAAGAGACTTAAAGAAGGTTCAAGGGTAAGGTTACATGGAAGTGAATTCCAAGTTTTACCAATGACGTTGGCAAACAGGGAGTCACCGGCTTAGTTAATGACTTTGTGGGTTTGGACCAACAGTTTATTGGATGATCGTAGTTGCCTTGAATTACTGTATGGCTTTATGATATTTTTGAGTGCCAGAGTATTTTCAGGGTGGTACAGAATTTTGTGTGCTACAATAACCTGATTGAACAGAAGTAGGCTAGGCAGTTTTAGCCACCCAAGAAGACTGAGGTTTGGACAGTGATGTGTCCTGTATGTTGAGCCTATGGCAATCTGGCTGTAACAGTGAGAGCTGACTGAGTTCAGTTTTGCTCAAATTGGAGAGTATGGGGGAGGCATGGAGAGGGGTAGAGAGTAGGTGTGAGCGGGCGATTGCAGTCTTAGCTAATGGAGTTAGAAAATATTTGCTTCTATATAATGAGCCAAGCTTCTTATTAATGTTTTTTTATAGTTTTATTGATATTCAGATCAAATTTGAGATTATTGTCCACTATTACTCCTAAAAGCTTAGTATGGCTTAAGGGCTTGACTGGTGAGACACTAGTGTGTGATATATTATATGTGCTATGTTCTGCAGAGGATGTATTATGTGAAGCGTGCTTGTGTTTATGTTTGGGAGGTATGTGATGTTTAGGTAAGCTTCTGGTAAGGAACTCTGCATATGTAGGTTCATGTGTTGTTGGTTTAATAGGTGCAGGAGGGGAGGTGTGCATGCTGGCAACCTGCTTATCAGATGAACTGACTGATCAGCAATGAGAGAGCCTGGATTCCAGGTGCTTGATACAGATGGATGCATCTCTCACATAATGAATGTGTGTGGACTAGAAGTAGTGGGTTGCCAGTGTACGTGAGGCAATTGCTACATTGCCTCAGGATGCCCATGTTGACTGGGCTAAAGGACAGGAGAATTTGACAAAAAATACAAAAGGTCCAGAACGCAGCACGCAAGGCCGGAAACCAGGAAAGTAACACCAGAACAAATCTTTATTCACCACAAGTAAGTGCTTTCGTCTGGTGAGCATCACCAGACTTCTTCAGACAAAGTAAACTGTACAACATTAAACTTACATACCCACCAAAATTGAATCAATCAGTCAATTTAAAAAAACGCATTGCAATCAATTAAATGCTTTAAATGTTTTAAATGTACAAAGGGCTAGTGGGTAGGATCTGTGTTGGTATCTCAGGGGCTTCACTGAATGTATCACCTGTCAGTGAGGGACAGTCACGAGAACCCACCGATGGAGGAGCAGCAGAGTCTTAAGGGAAAATGTGCAGGCAGAAGTGTTTGTGTCTATAACTGCCAACAGCGCCCACTGCTGCTCGGCAGTGAGTGATGCACAAACAAGCACAAATGCAGTGCTTATGTAGCAAATGAGAGCAAACTGAATTAAAGCAGTGGCAATTCTTTTTATAATTTTATATTTTAATCATATTGTCCATAATTAAAATGAAGTTCAATTATTTTTTTTAAATATTATTTATTGAGTTTTTAAATACAAATTATGGCTTGAACTTTACAAAACATTTCAATAAAATTAACTTACAAAGCCTATTGTTTATGTTACAACAGTATAACTGTGCACTGTATTGGTGTGATTTTTAATATGTTCTTTTATACACGTATCGCTTTCTTTGTCTCTCTCTCTCTTTCTCTGTTGATCTGTCTTGTCTCTACATCTCTGTTTCCTCCTAAATTTCCTTTCTCAAAGCTTCTTGAAGGTACATATTAGAAAGTTTTGTACTTTTATGAAAAATACTATTGATTTAACTAGAATGAATACTTGAAGTAGAAACATTTTATATATTTTACAACTACTTTGTGTGGTTATGAGTTGCTTCCTGTATAACATGATTTCAGGTTACATACTTTTAAAAACCTTGCCTGAATGCTATTTCAAATACATGTTTTCCTTTTCACTCTCTCTCTGCCCCCAAAAGCGTCTGCAAAAACAGGAGACTAAGAATTTATTAAGTCGAGCAGAGGGTCAGCGTCCAGAAAACAAGACTAAGAATCGTTACAAGAACATTTTACCCTGTGAGTAAAAACAAAAAATGTTATTGTGTTTCATCATTAACTCATATGTTTCTCACCTTTCAACCATTGTTTGTATCTCACTGCCTGCCTCTCTTACCTGACTTTGTATATCACTAACTGCCTCTCTTACCTGACTTTGTATATCACTACCTGCCTCCCTTATATGTCTTTGTATCTCACTGCCTGCCTCTCTTACCTGACTTTGTATATCACTACCTGCCTCTCTTACCTGACTTTGTATATCACTACCTGCCTCCCTTATATGTCTTTGTGTCTCATTGCCTGCCTCTCTTACCTGACTTTGTATATCACTACCTGCCTCTCTTACCTGTCTTTGTATCTCACTGCCTGCCTCTCTTACCTGACTTTGTATATCACTACCTGCCTCTCTTAGCTGTCTTTGTATATCACTGCCTGCCTCTCTTACCTGTCTTTGCATCTCACTGCCTGCCTGTCTCACCTGCTTTGTATCTCACTGCTCGCCTCTGACATGTTTTTGTATCACACTGCCTGCCTCTCTTACTTGCGTCTCTGTCTGCATACAGCCATAAATACAGATCCATCTATATACTTCTCCCTGCTTTCCTGCCTGGCTATGACTTTTTACTATGCCTGTGTAGTGACTACTGCAGCTATATGCATATTTATCTAGTTATTTGCATGTTTATATATTGAACTCACTATTTATTTAGATAGTTTTCAGTCGTTATTATTCCTGATTTATTTACCCATCCTCTCTTATTTGAACTGATTTCCTGTCTGTCTGTCTGTCTCAGTCATATTTCTTCCTCCAACACTGATTTTCCTACAGACTAACTAGTGCTAACTGTTTTTAGTAGTAATATGTATCTTTTTTAGTATATCCGTATATCTCCTGACTTTATTTACCTGTTTTCTTTTTCCTTTTTTTAATTTCAGTTGATGAAACACGAGTCATCCTGAAGGACAGAGATCCCAATGTTCTTGGTTCAGATTACATTAACGCAAATTATGTTGAGGTAACAGTGCATTTTCCTCCATGAAATCTCATTATTTTGATAACATTTACCGTTTTTAAAGAAATATATTTCAAAAATGTTATGACAACACTGCAGCTGTATCTTATGTAGGTGCCAGTTCACTTTTTTGTGAGTGCAGACCCCTTTTATGTTGTTGATTTCCTTGCAGAGTGTGCCCCCCTTTCCTGTGATACATCACTGTAGCTTTTTTCCTGGTTCATGGTTCTCTTCCCTTATACAAGGAAGGAACGTCTTTCCAAAAACCTGCCTGGTATGAAGCAGAACCTAAATCACTGATAGTACCTACCCTGAATCTCCTTCCAGGCTTCTCCTGTCCCAAGCAATGCTGGGCAGTAAATGGTGCCAGGCAAACATTAAATCAGAAGTGAAGAAACTTTGGAGAATTGTAATGATTGGTGGTAGGGGGGCATTGAAGATATCATTGACAGGTTATAACTGTCTGTCTCATTTAAGGTGGGTTGTGGTTTGGGTGATGGTGTCAGGTTATCAAATATTTCTTAGTTCATTGTGCAACCAGACACAGTGTACTTTATCCTGTCCTATGAACCAGGAATCAGACAAGTACTTGACATGCAGATCTTCTCATCACCATGTAAGAGGCATAGCAACACGACTGCTCCATCCTGAAGCCACCTGACTGCTAGATCAGTCCATAAACTTTCAATGGTACACCCCGCGGCTGAATATCAGCAGCACCATATACACCAGTAACCCTCAAACCTATTATTAAGATGAGATTCCCTGATAAAGAATCAAGAAAAGAGACTACGGAGTCCGCAAAGCAAAATGAAACCTCCTGGTACATGTACAAACAACAAAGCAGTTTAACCGAGGTATGCATTCAAGAAAAGAGACTACGGAGTCCGCAAAGCAAAATGAAACCTTCCGGTACATGTACAAACAATAAAGCAGTTTAACCGAGGTATGTGTTCAAGAAAAGAGACTACGGAGTCCGCAAAGCAAAATGAAACCTTCCGGTACATGTACAAACAATAAAGCAATTTAACCGAGGTATGCATTCAAACTGGGTGATTCTTCAAGTAAAACGTTTGATGAAGCACCCAGTACAACTAGTACAAAAACTTTATTCCACTTACTTGAATAAATGTTTCATTTCTTTGTACTTGGATTTAGTTTTGTTTGTTTACAGAAGTTTATTTTTAATATTCTTTTTTCTTGATGAGCCAAAATTTCTACATTAAAGAATGTCATTTTTTATGTGGAACCCCATTTAGACTGTTATGTTTCTTATAGACACACCCAAAAGTTAAAACAGAGCTGTAGCCTTTTGTCTTGATTTCTACACCTTTCAGAGAACATGCAGCAGCTGAAAACACTCATCACAGTTTAGAAAAGTTACATTTTCTGTTTTTGTGCTTTGTTTTAGAATCGGTTGTTTGGGGGTGGAAAGATGTATATTGCTACACAGGGCTGCCTTCTTGCCACTGTTAATGACTTCTGGCAAATGGTGTGGCAGGAGAACACACGGGTGATTATCATGACGACGATGGAAGTGGAGAAAGGTCGGGTAAGTTTATGACCTCAGCTGTCGTACCCTGCAGCATGCAGACCAGAGTGTAATCTGGGGAAATATTTTATGGCCTTTTTAATGATATACTCGCTTGCCTTTTGAATGATCACGTGAAAGAAAGTCACATTCTGCCTTTTTTATACAGAGGTACACAATTCCTTGGGAGATAAATTTTAATATGCTGCAGAAAATAAAATCAAAATATGTCATCTTAGCAGATGCAAGACATTTCCTACCTTCAAAATGCTGTTGTACTTTAGAATCCGTAGTGGAAAAAGGAAGAACTTGCATTTAATCATAAAAAAATGAAATCATACAGAGATTATGAGAATACGTGCATACAGTAAAAACTGGAGGAGGTACATCCATGTATGTAAAGGAAAGGATGAAAGCAATGGGACAAAAGAGGTAACGAGACAGTGAGGCACTTTGATGTCAACTCTGTGGAACAGGTGATGGCACATACCACTGCAGGTCACTGGTACAGACCCGTATAGTTCACTGACACAGACCACTATAGTTCACTGACACACACCACTACAGTTCACTGGTACAGCCCCCTATAGTTCACTGACACACACCACTACAGTTCACTGGTACAGCCCCCTATAGTTCACTGACACAGACCACTATAGTTCACTGACACAGACCACTTTATTTCAATGGCACAGACCATTATAGTTCACTGGTACAGACCCCTATAGCTCACTGACACAGACTACTATAGTTCAACGGCACAGACCATGGCACAGTCCACTACAGTTCACTGACACACACCACTATAGTTCAATGGCACAGACCACTACTTTATTTGGTCTAGAAAGTCAGCTCCACAAATGCAAATAGTTAATAAAATTACAGTTTATGGTCCACACATGGTGGTAATGCCTTTATTAATGCATTTAGTGGTGCAGAGTCCACATTTATTTATTTATTGATTTACACAGGCAGTGACAAATGGCCCAGATAAAACAATGGGACTGTGAGGCATAGATCTTACCAGTAAACCACAGTGCTGCCCCAGCAGTGGCTGGTTCACAGGTTCATATGTTTATACTAGACTAACGACTAACATGGTCTTTACAAGCCTAGCCGTGCAACCCAACCTAGTTTTGTGTCCGAGTTCCTTGAATGCCTACATAGTGGGATATGTTAGTAAAGATGTAGCTAAGGGTTATGTGGGGGGGGGGTATGTTTGCCAGGAATTAATTTACTCACTGTCAGCCTCTGGCCATCAAACACATCGAAGCCAACCAGGGCTGAATTTGTGATTTCTCATCCAATGATCAAGGTTTCTTTTGAACGGGGTCAGGGATGAACTCTTCACTTACATTGGGAGCTTAGTCCATTACATGGGGGGTCCTTTAAGACACATATTGGTTCCTCCAGCAGGTTCTATTTATGTTGCAGGCAAAGTTCAGCTCCTAGAATATAGTGTTTCTGGAGCTCTTTGTCTTGTCCATGTGCAAAAGACCCATCAGAGATGTATCTGAGGATGCCGTATATGCCAGGTATAAACTGACTCTCAGTAACCTGTAGGAGACTGAGGACAGAGCTAAGGCCTTAAGACAATCTGTGTAGGACATACATTCATACCCTCGATAATCCTGGTGAGGAACCTTTGAGAACGTTCTAGCTGTTGCAAATTTCTGGTTAGGTACATGCCAGAGGGGGCATTGTCCTCAGTGATGGGCCTGATAAGGTCTGAGTAGCATGGTATTAGAACTTTCTTGGACATGGATGCCATTCCCTTCCTTATGATTCAGGTGACACAGAATGGTGTTCTTACTACTGTGGCTATGTAATGGTCAAACACCAGATTACTGTCTACATTATGTCCCCAGATCCCTAACTATTAGGTCATCTCTTAGGGGTGTATATCGATGAAATAATTATCTTGGGCGGATGATTTCCCAATGGGTACTATAAGAAATTTCTGTGCCCTGAGTTTTAATACATGGCTTGTGCACCAGTCATTTGTTTGTGTTAGACCCTCTTGTAGGTTTTGTGTGGGGAATCTATGATAGCTCCCAATTTACAGACATGAACTTGGTAAGCCTGAAGCCTTTGACATTCGCCTTGGCTTCTGAGTGGGCCCAACTCAGGGTCCTGTGGTATTCAGCTGGTGACCAGTCTTGTGGTGGAGGTGGTCTCAATGTTTCTGACTTCTTGGGTCCTATCGGTAAGCCAGCTGACAATCCAGTGAGTTATTAGTGGATTTATGCCTAGTTATGAGAGTTTGCCAGCAATACCTGACTGGGGTATTGTATCAAACACCTTGGCCAAATCAAGGGAGGCAGTATGCACTTTGCTGATCATTTCCATGATAATTCTATTCATGACTTTGCATATTAGATATGTCAGACTCATTGTTTAATTCCTGGGGTCAGTTGATGGTTCACCTTTATGAAGAGTGATGACCACCATGGCCCTCTATTCACCTGGCACATAACCTGTTTTGGGGTTGTAGTTAACTGCCTTAAGTGGTTCTGCTGGGACATGTTTTAGCATATTTAGAAGGCAACTGGAGATATTGTCAGGGCCCAATGAAGCAGTGTTTTTGGCCTTAGCGAGCGCCTCCAGGACCTGCCCCCTGCTAATAGTTGGAGGGTATACTAGTAGGTATTTCATGGGGGAGGCAGGGGGATTAGGGGTAAAGTTTGAGCTGAATTTGTAAGCCAGCAAACTTGTTATTTCACTCTGTTCAGTGAAGGTAGCACCACTGACCAAGAGTTCCAGCACCCTGCTGTGGGCTGCCTTTAAGGTTATGGACATAGCTATGGAAGGCCTGGTGGTTATCTTTACCCTGTGTGGCTATCTTGAGCTCATAATTGGCCTTGTTGGACTTAATTAGCCCTCTTAGTTTCATGTTTAGTTTAATTAATAAGCACTTATTATGGGAGTTGCTTTTCCTGATTTTGGCCATGACTTTTTCTTTTTGTTATATAACGTATTAAAGTTAGGATTCCACCAGCAAGGTTTGTTTTGGGCTTACTTCTAGAATATACAGGAGCCTATATACAGCCATTTACATGGCTGTACACAGTCTCTGTGAACAATTCTGCATAGGTTGCTGTGAATTTGGGATTAGAAGGGGCATTGAATTTTGACAAAATATCACTTAATAGGATGTACTTTTGAATAGTTCGTAACTGTTACTGGGTTTGCTGTGGTTAGTGTTCTTACTACTGTGGCTACGTTTTTATTTTGAAGGAGACAGCATTGTAGTCTGACCTCACCAGTGAAGATATGACACTGGGGGCTGTGCGGTTTATTCTTTTAAAATATTCCTAATTAAGTTTAGTTCTCCTTTATCTTTACTGCTGACTCATCATCTTTCCCCAGATGCACTATGCCTTGTTCAAGTGCTTTTATATCACATTTCAGTGGGGCAGCACAGTGTTAAGGTTGAAAGGTTGCATTAGCATCAAAGTCCAAAAGTTGACATTATAATGCATTAGCCAGCATCCCAAAAGTAGTTACACTTAGCTTCATCGTGTAAATGTTCACTTTTATATTTAGCTTTGTCATGTAAATGTTCACTTTTATACTTAGCTTCATTGTGTAAATGTTCACTTTATTAAGGTTTGAAGGCCTGTAATGTTTAACTATTTTTAGCGTCATTTGGGAGGTTGTTCAATATTACAGGCTATGTTCGAAAGAAGGCTCTTTCACCAGGTGGCATTTTTGAACTACAGTTTAGCTAGTATGAGGTGTCTTGACTATTACTTAGAGAGTAGTTTACTTTATTAGTTAGTAGCACTGTTTTCAGTGTAGAATAATAACTGGAGGGGAGAATTTTTAAATGACTACAGCATGGAGAGAGACAGCATGGTTTGTAATGCAGAACTGCAGCTTTGTATTCATTTGTGACAGCTGCCTATGTGAAACATAGTGCGCCATGATTTACTGGCTTCCTCACTTAGTAAGTCATTTGCACAATACAGCTTGTCTGACAGAGCTGGCCATATTCAGAGCTATTCAAGAAAGAAATTTTCAAATGAGCTGTTGTCCAGTGCAGCCCAGAATCAAGTAGTCTCATTCCTGCACAGGCTGCTGGTAAGGCTAACTTACCCCAGGCAACACTGGTTCTTCTACCCTGCCATATAAATCTTGCTACAATCCCTTTGATTTTTATTAAAAATGTATTATCTCAGGACAATGGCAAAGCCTAAACACGTGTAAAACCTGGGGAAGTATCACCACCTTGAATGGAGAAACCCTTTGTGCAAAATAACTCCACCACAGGCCACTTCTGCAATAATATCTGACACTTGCTCAACACTTTACTGCACACTACTGTCATTATTTGCTGAATGTTAGAGAGCAAACAAATTCCTAAATAAATAGAGAAAACAGGAGGCCAACTCAGCTGACAACGTAAGGCAAAATGATAAAAAGCCAAAAATCAGTCATAGGCAAAAAGCCAATAGTCACCAAGTTCCACCAATGATATCAACGACAGCTTTTCAAACACCAATGAAATATTTTATTTCCTTTAATGAATACAGGCAAGCGCTTTCACCATAAAAGGCTTCCTCAGGCCATTAACAATAAAATAAAGGAAGGTCATATTTATAGAAAAAGCTCATGACATCACTTCCTTAATTAATACAAGATTCATTAAATAATTATTACTATACAAACATGGTACTAATTACATCAAGCAGATAAAATTTGCATATTCAATATATAAAATGAATTTTAAACATCATATAAAAATATATACTTAGTTATTTCCTAAGCTTTTTACCTTTTAAAATTGGTTTAATCGGGACCCTATCGTTCAAACCTGGTGGAGCATTTGCTCTCAACCTGATTATCCATTTTGTTTCATTTTGTTCCGTTTTATTCCATACATCACCCCTTATAATAGATGGCAAAAACTTTTGAATCACCATAAATTTAAAACAATGATCTGTAGAGGTTTCAATTATATGTTTAGACAATGCATTCTTAATAGATTTTATTCTTATATTATATAGGTGCTCCCTCACTCTATCCCTCACGCGTCTATCAGTTTTGCCCACGTAAACATATAGGGTCCCGATTAAACCAATCTTGTATTAATTAAGGAAGTGATGTCATGAGCTTTTTCTATAAATATGACCTTCCTTTATTTTATTGTTAATGGCCTGAAGAAGCCTTTTATGGTGAAAGCGCTTGCCTGTATTCATTAAAGGAAATAAAATATTTCGCTGGTGTTTGAAAAGCTGTCGTTGATATCGTTGGTGGAACTTAGTGACTATTGGCTTTTTGCCTATGACTGATTTTTGGCTTTTTATCATTTTGCCTTAAGTTGTCAGCTGAGTTGGCCTCCTGTTTTCTCTATTTATATACTGGCTATTTTCTGGAGGCTTGCGTGTGGAGCATTTGTTTTGCTTTTAGTTTTTATTACATTTGTCTTTTGCTCCGACGCAATGGCTGATGTTCCTGTTGAATTACCATATAAACTGGAAATAGAGAGAGAGCGTAAGAGATTTGAAATAATCATAGAAGGGTCGGAGAATCCGTTATTGGCGTATTATGTCACGGACCAGTCGACCGATGGAGATTCGAGTGAGTTTGGTTGTAGTGGTTTGTCACTATTGTTACAAGAAATGGAAATTGACATTATGAAGCTAAAACGATTACAGCTTCAAAGACAACATTTTGAGGTATGTATTGTGAGGAGAATTATTCCGAGAGGGCTACGAGTGCTAAAGATGCCGACAACAGGTATGACACATCCCGAACTGTTATATAAGTGGCAGCAAATAAATATTGAAACCAGCGTGCAATATATGCAGCTCATGAATGATTATTTCTCCGTTGAGGAGAATCAACTTAGGAATAGGATTCGTGAGCAACAGACGCATATTAACGAGACATTTCCGACAAACTGTTTTATAGACTTTTAGATAATGTATTTTTATTTGAGAAAAAACTGGTTGAACAGAAGCAAAGTAAAATAAGAAGGGACACTATCAATTTTAAAAAGGGCCAAGTCTTTACTTGGCCCAAAGATAACTTCATAAACCAGAACCAGAGCCAAGTGAAAACGATAAAGACTTGAAATATAAGTGAGAATGATGGTTGTAGACAGAGTAAGAACTCTGTTGGTAAAAATGCAGTAAGAAGAAATGTTAACCATAATATTTTAATTAATAATGAATCTGAGAATGTGAATAATGATGTTGTTAACGATGATGTTAATAATGTGATTGTAGCTACAGCTGAAATACATCAGGAGGATGCAAATATAATAACTGAATTGGGAGATATAGAAGTTCTAACAACAGGTAGAACTGAAAATATGGGTTTGAACATAAATAGTAAGATTTCAGAGGTTAATAGTAATAAATGTGAGGTTGTTAGAAAGAAGACACCAATTTTTAGTAGAGATGGCATGAATGTTAATAGAGAGATGGCCTCTTTCCCCATTTCCAAGATTCGGAAGGGTGGGAGGGATCGCTCTATGAGCAGAGGGAGACAGAAGAGGTGGTTAACAGAGGAGGAGGTTATAGGACCCACGCTGAAAAAAATGTGGGAAAAAGTAGTACCACATTAATTTGGAATATTTCTAAAAAGGTCTTGACTAAAAATGAAAGTTTATTATTAGAAAAAGGATTATCATTCATACCCTCTGCAAAGAGTGATATCACTGATTCTGTATTATATTTAAAACTATTTGTAAGAAATCTTCAACTGAAGTTAGATTATGGTAACAGTAATATAGGATATGTGAATACACTTAGGAAACCTAGTACCTATGTTCCTAATATGCACCCACTTATTGAAGCATACTCTAAACTTGTTGAACAAGAATTGCATGACATTAATAAAAATAATAGGGACAGAAAATGGTATGGTAACTTATGTCCTGAAATGAGAAAAGCTTTGAAAAGTCTTAGAGAAGATTCTAGTATAGCTATTAGGCCCACAGATAAAGGCGGCCCTATTGTTATAATGGATACTGAGCAATATATATTAAGCATGAATAAGATGTTAAGTGATAAAAAATTTTATCAAAAGATTAATACTGCACGAGTTGATGAAATTATTGATGAAGTATCTAGCTTTCTTTACAACAGCCATGATTTAGGTATGATAGGTGATGATTTATATAGATTTTGTTTAATTGATGAACCTCTAATACCATGTATTCAAGGGTTACCAAAAATACACAAAGATCAGAGTAACCCACCTATGAGACCAATTGGTTCGGGACACGAAACAATTTTTGACCATGTTGTATGATGTAATGAAAGATATACCAGAAACGTATAAATTTTGGATGGTAACTATGGATGTACAGTCACTATTCACTCAGATTCCAAATAAGGAAGGAATTGAGAGTGTTTGTAGGTGCTTGAAAAAACACCAGAATTTAACTAGAACTGAAATTGATGCCATTTGTGAACTGATGAATGTGGTATTGAGTTACAATATTTTCACCTTTGACAACCAGATATTTCATCAAAAGGATGGCGTAGCAATGGGCACATCTTGTGCCAACAGCTACGCCAACCTTGTCATGGTCGATTGGGAAATTGAACAACTATTTAATTTAGATAGTTATAAGCGGAACGTATGTTTTTACGTCCGCTTTGTAGACGATTTGCTCTTTATTTGGAGATCTGAATTTTCAGAATGAGAAACAGTTTTTCATCAAGTAAACTCTTTAACTCATTATTTAAAGTTTACTATGTCAGCGTCAGAAGAATACATCTCTTATTTAGATGTATATGTAGAGAGATTACCCAGTGGCCTGCTCAATACAGGTGTGCATAGCAAATCTTGTTACAGAAATTCTCTGTTACATAGATCGAGTATGCACCCAAATTTTATATTTAGGAACATCATAAAAGGACAGGCTATGAGGGCATCAAGAATGAATCCCACAGATCAAGGGTATAGAGAAGAGATGGATAAGTTGAAAAAACAATTATTAGAAAGAGCGTATACTTTAGAGGAGATTGAACAAAATATGGTTACAGTGGATATGTTAAGGAAAAGTACAGCTTCCCCATATTTTGCAGATAAAGAAAATTATGAAGAAGGAAGTGTTGCAAAAGTTTATGAAGAGAAAGAAATAACTCAGATTAGTATGTATTACACTCAGGACACTAGAGACATTAGAGATGCGTACAAAAAGTTTTGGGACATTCTGAGAGTGGACCCAGAAATTAATAAAATATTAGGTGATGTCCCAAAGTTTGGATATAAGAATAGGACTAATTTACATAGGATACTTTGTAGTTATGGATGCATAGAATCACGTGCACATAATAAGAATCATTATGAATCTACAAAACCATGCCAGAGGTGTAACTTTTGCTCATATATTAATACTTTAGGATTTTTTATACATCCTGTCAGTAATCTACAATATAATTTTCTCCCTTCAGCTAATTGTAACTCTAAGCACGTAGCCTATTTAGCAACCTGCTGTGCATACCCTGCGTTTTACGTGGGCAAAACTGATAGACGCTTGAGGGATGGAGTGAGGGAGCACCTATATAATATAAGAATAAAATCTATTAAGAATGCATTGTCTAAACATATAATTGAAACCTCTACAGATCATTGTTTTAAATTTATGGTGATTCAAAAGTTTTTGCCATCTATTAGAAGGGGTGATGTATGGAATAAAACGGAACAAAATGAAACAAAATGGATAATCAGGTTGAGAGCAGATGCTCCACCAGGTTTGAACGATAGGGTCCCGATTAAACCAATTTTAAAAGGTAAAAAGCTTAGGAAATAACTAAGTATATATTTTTATATGATGTTTAAAATCCATTTTATATATTGAATATGCAAATTTTAGCTGCTTGATGTAATTAATACCATGTTTGTATAGTAATAATTATTTAATGAATCTTGTATTAATTAAGGAAGTGATGTCATGAGCTTTTTCTATAAATATGACCTTCCTTTATTTTATTGTTAATGGCCTGAGGAAGCCTTTTATGGTGAAAGCGCTTGCCTGTATTCATTAAAGGAAATAAAATATTTCGCTGGTGTTTGAAAAGCTGTCGTTGATATCGTTGGTGGAACTTAGTGACTATTGGCTTTTTGCCTATGACTGATTTTTGGCTTTTTATCATTTTGCCTTACGTTGTCAGCTGAGTTGGCCTCCTGTTTTCTCTATTTATATACTGGCTATTTTCTGGAGGCTTGCATGCGGAGCATTTGTTTTGCTTTTAGTTTTTATTAAATTCCTAAATAAACTGCTGTAAATCCTATAAATACATATATTGGTCTACAAATTCCTGTGGAAGTGTTATACTTTAGTATAATGTTCTAGTCTCAGTTAAATTTAATTTATATTCTGAAAGTTGACCAGATCTCTCAAACAGACTAAGCACCCTCACTAAATCATCTTGTGGATTTGTTATTAACAACAGATCATCAGCATATAACAAAACCTGAAAGTTCTCTTCCCCCTCCCCATTCTAGATTCCTTCAATGGGAATAAATGCAGCTTTTCCACTAATGTTTTAGATGTAGTGTTTAGAGTTCCTGGTCTTATATTAAACTCATCTAACAACTCTGTATTTACCTTTACCCTTGCAACATACCCACCATCAATACCTTCCATCTAAGATACACACATTACAAATCCCAGAGGAAACCCAAAGCCACTTTTATCTAGATGTACATTTCAAGTCACGCTTCTAGAAAATCCTCTGACCAGTATTGACCAATATATTCCAGTATTGCCATTAGTATTGTATAACCTTGATTCACTACTGAAATAGGTCTATATGACCCTGGGATCTTGGGACCTTTCCTTCTTTTGTTATCACACAAACCAGAGCTCCTTTCCATGAAACTATGACTTTCTTAGCTTCTAGCACTTTATCAGCATACATGTTGTTGTTTATCTTTCGGCTTTTCCCGGTAAGGGGTCGCCACAGCGGAACTCTGGTCCGCAAATGATTGGCAGTAGATTTTTATGAAATGCCAAGGTGCCAGCTCGACACCCAGCCTTCAATGAAGGCACACCCATTTACACACGCATGTCTTTCGAATGCTACCGAACCACGGGGAGGACATGCAGACTCCACACAGAAGGCACTCCCAAGCCAAGCCGAGAATTGAACGGCAGAACCTCTTGCTGTGAGGTAACAACGCTACCGCCGTACCACCGCAGCAGTATTTATCAGCGTACATAAACACTTTAATATCCTTCACCCTCATATCAATTACACATCTACTATGATCTCATCTGGTTCTGAAAACGTTTGAGTCCTGCTTCATAGATCCAGTCATTATTAATAGAGACATCAAATCATGAGGCTCTTGGTCACTTTGGAAGGGTTATCTTGTCCATAACTTCCTCCCTTCTCCTTGATAACCTTGTGTCCTCTGACTTCCTTGAATATAATTCCATATAAAAACTTAAATATCATGCATGCCCTTGCTGGAGACAGAACCACGTCTCCCCATAGTGCAGAATGTTCACCAGAGACTCAGTGCACTGATCTCTCCTGACTTAAATGAAGAGCCATGTGTCTTTATATCTTTTGGAAATATCTGCATCTGTTTATTTCAATGATCTCAACATAAAATCCACTTTGGCTGTGATAATTTTAGCCTTTTCCTCCGGAGTTTGTCCTGTCAGCTTACTCACTGTCAAACTAAATTGTGACAATAACAAACTAGGAAAACAACAAAATAAAGAAAAGCAACCAAAGGAAATCACAGCATGAAGTTTTAACGTGTTCATCCATTTATTGTAATATAATATAAAACCGTGTAGAACCACGATCCTTGGGTTGCTTTTTATTATTTTCCTAGGTCGCTCACGTCTCACCTCTCCTAGTATGTAGCTCCTACAATTCACATAATCAGATTTGCCATGACTCCCACACGAACACGTTATTTTCTCTGATCTTCCTGTTGCATTGCTGCATTCCTGACCTCAGTGACCCTTTAGATAGCTCCGACCAGCCCAATATCACTCTGTACCCAAACCTTTCATTACCCCCTTAACAAGTAGCCACATGGCACAGAGAATGTCTCTGGGATTCTGGACTGGTTAAACATCTCAAAGACAGACCCTTCCTTTTCTTTCAAGTCAAGCAATAGCATTCCTAGCTGCTCTGTTTACATTTCTCTGGTCTCTTTATTAGTGAATACTTTACATACTTAACATTCCGGATGACCTTGACACTGCTAGCCTGCTGTTGCTAGTTATTCCAGTTCATTTCCCTACAATTTGTTATTTTTTTCTTTCTTCTTCGATGACCACTTTCCTTTGCCCACATGGTCCTCACTTTAAATGACTTGCTAGCTGGGCTTTCTCTCTTTGGTTTAACCTCTCATGGAAGACTGGAAAAGGAGCCAACGATTTTCTAATCCACTTTAGTGTTCGTTTGGTGACTGATCTTCCTCTCTGCGATTATTTTGTCTCTGCACTCAAGATTTATTACTTTTTCAGCACCATCTCAGACTAGGGAAATCTATGCTCTTATTGGGAAAAAAGCACCTTAAATAAGCAGAATAAATCAATTTAAATTAAAGATGAGGTCTGAATTACTACACAGTAAGAACTAATTTGTTTGTTTTTTTTTTTGTCTCTCCGTAGTACAATCTTACTCTTAAAATATTCAGACATCGTTATAATAAAGTCTTTTGCCAGAAGCCTAAAGTAATCAAATGACTCTTTCCTTTTATGTAGAAGTATCTCACTCTATCACTTGATTTGGGTTTTTCAAAGCTGATGGTGGGTCAGGCATAAAAATCCTGTGTACTCTCTCAATGCTCACTTGCTTTTCTGAAATATCTGTCGAGGAGTACAGCAGCTTTTTACAAGGGAGGGACCCTTTGCTTCCGTTTACACCAGGAGACCCTTTAATCATAAAAGTTTTCTACAAGTCTCGTCTTCCATTTCTGTGGCTTGGGACACTAGAATTTCTAATTCAACTGGAAATCTGTTGGTAGAATACTTACCTGCTTCATATGTCACATTGCAGGCAAGAAACTACATCCTAATGTGCATTTAATTTTTTTTTTTTGCATTACCTTCAGTCTTGTCTGCTACTTTGACATATCCACCCTGATTATTTACAATCTGTGATAACTTCACCAGAGCCAGAGCCATAACCTCTAGTGACTGCTGGGCAGGTTTTCGCTCCAAATTCTTTTCAGACTAATCACAGCTTTGGAGGAGGTACCAGTGGGGAAGCCATCCCTCCCTCTTTTTGGCTCCAAATTATTTTCATGCCAATCACAGCTTTAGAGGAGTTACCAGTGATAAAGCCATCCTCCCCCCTTTTTGGCTCCAAATTCTTTTCAGGCTAATCACAGCTTTGGAGAAGGTACCAGCGGATAAGCCATCCCTCCCCCTTTTTTCATCCCTAATGCCACTGTTTTCTTCATTAAAATTTTCCCCAAAGAGCATTCCTTGCTGCAGACCAAAATGCACATACCACAGAAGTGCTACTTGTGGTTACTTTTTAATTTTATGTATGGTAGGTCAGGGAGTTTTTCCAATATATGACAGGTCAGGGAGTTTGTCCAATATATGACAGGTCAGGGAGTTTGTCCAATATATGACAGGCCAGGGAGTTTGTCCAATATATGACAGGTCAGGGAGTTTGTCCAATATATGATAGGTCAGGGAGTTTGCCAAATATTGCAACAACTAGCAGTTCACCGTAACCAGAAATCCTACTATTTTTTTATTTTTAAATTTGTTAATTCAATGAGATAGACATAACTCATAAAAATATTTATACAAAACTTTATATCAAAGTGTTGCATTAAAAATAGAATGAAGGAAGCACAGCCACTGAGATGATTGTCGTTGGTGCTTCTGTCTTTATTCAGTCTAAGACTTCATCAAAGTCTTAAGTTAAATAAATGATGAAAGTTCTTAATTATTGCCATTCCAGTGGCTGTTTTTCTTTTATCCAGTTTTTATTGTAGTTTCTATAATATATAGGATTTGGGCTTTAGAGTGTATCATTCGTTGGACAAAAAGGAATGCATTAGAAACAGTATTTTGTAGTACACTAACGATCATATTCTGCATATGAAAGAAAAAATACTATAAAAGCTCAGGTTTCATAATGAATCATAGCTTTGTGTTACTGAAAGTGACTACAAAACAGGGCTACTTACATTATGATTGAAGCTACATACAGCAAATTCAACCTGAACATACACAAGCCATCAAAAACGTCAACGATTGTTCAGATGACCAGCAAATGAAATAGTGAAATGCAACCTACAAAATATACAAGGCCCCAGCGTGTAATGACTACAGGAGTAAAGGAAAGAAATACAAAACGATGAACAGGAACTACAGCCTCTGGCTGGCGTAGTGTTTAAAGCATTAGATAGGTCAGCTCTGAGTATGTGGTTTGGGTCTTGGTGTGGTTTTATTCTACTGATACGGTGTCCAACCTATTTGATAAAAAGATCGCTGTGCCCTTTCTTCTAGCGTATTTATTGCTACTACTTTTCCACCTTATTTATTTGTTTTTATTCCTGGATAAAATGGATTGTCATCATTTACGTATTTTCTTGGTTACTTATACCTGCATTTCCCCACTTGCGCAGTTCTCTCTCATCGCTGTGTTTCATTTGCTGATAATTTGAAAAGTCATCAACTATGCTTTTCAATGGTTTGTGTATTATTAGGTTGGACTTACTCTATGCAGATTTGACCATAAGGTAGGTAACCATTGTCGCTCGTTTGGTCTGGATAAAACAGACAAACATTTGTGGGTTCTGTTCAAGCAGCTTTATTACACACAAACACATCAGAAATGATGCTTTGTAACTTAAATAAACTTATAAACACAATGACTACCACACTCATACATGTTAACACTAAGGCTGTTCTCTCAAAATGGCAGTGCTGCCTGCACATGCTCAGTATTTATATGCACGTGCTACATCTGGAAATGCTTCTGAAAGGTACATACATACCCACCCTCTGATCTACACCCTCCCTCTTTGAGAAGTAGTTCTTATATGAAATGACAGTATTCAATGATGTGCAATTTACAGAAATTATCTTTTGACATGCAATTATACAAAACTAATTATTTGGCATGCAATCATACAAAAATCAGACGCATATAAAACAATCATGTGCAGGTCGCTGTGTATTTTACACTAGGTCTGGAAATAAGACCTCATCATGTAACATAAAAGTCAGAATTGGATCTAGCAACGGGAAATGTCTTCAAGGAATGTTCAACTTTAGGGACAACGGGGACATCATCAGGAATAGGAAAGGATACTGAGACAAACGTGGATACTGAGACATGTTCTTAAGTAGAAACGTGGATACTGAGACATGTTCTTAGGTATAAACATGGATACTGAGACATGTTCTTAGGTATAAACATGGACACTGAGACATGTTCTTAGGTATAAACATGGATACTGAGACATGTTCTTAGGTATAAATGTGGATACTGAGACATGTTCTTAGGTATAAACGTGGATACTGAGACATGTTCTTAGGTATAAACATGGATACTGAGACATGTTCTTAGGTATAAACATGGATACTGAGACATGTTTTTAGGTATAAACGTGGATACTGAGACATGTTCTTAGGTATAAACATGGATATTGAGACATGTTCTTAGGTATAAACATGGATACTGAGACATGTTCTTAGGTATAAATGTGGATACTGAGACATGTTCTTAGGTATAAACGTGGATACTGAGACATGTTCTTAGGTATAAACATGGATACTGAGACATGTTCTTAGGTATAAACGTGGATACTGAGACATGTTCTTAGGTATAAACGTGGATACTGAGACATGTTCTTAGGTATAAACATGGATACTGAGACATGTTCTTAGGTATAAACATGGATACTGAGACATGTTCTTAGGTACTGAGACATGTTCTTAGGTATAAACGTGGATACTGAGACATGTTCTTAGGTATAAACGTGGATACTGAGACATGTTCTTAGGTATAAACGTGGATACTGATACATGTTCTTAGGTATGAACATGGATACTGAGACATGTTCTTAGGTATAAACATGGATACTGAGACATGTTCTTAGGTATAAACGTGGATACTGAGACATGTTCTTAGGTATAAACGTGGATACTGAGACATGTTCTTAGGTATAAACGTGGATACTGAGACATGTTCTTAGGTATAAAGTTGGATACTGAGACATGTTCTTAGGTATAAACGTGGATACTGAGACATGTTCTTAGGTATAAACGTGGCTACTGAGACATGTTCTTAGGTATAAACGTGGATACTGAGACATGTTCTTAGGTATAAACGTGGCTACTGAGACATGTTCTTAGGTATAAACATGGCTACTGAGACATGTTCTTAGGTATCAACCTGGCTACTGAGACATGTTCTTAGGTATAAACGTGGATACTGAGACATGTTCTTAGGAATAAACATGGATACTGAGACATGTTCTTAGGTATAAACGTGGATACTGAGACATGTTCTTAGGTATAAACATGGATACTGAGACACGTTCTTAGGTATAAACATGGATACTGAGACACGTTCTTAGGTATAAACGTGGATACTGAGACACGTTCTTAGGTATAAACATGGATACAGAGACATGTTCTTAGGTATAAACGTGGATACTGAGACATGTTCTTAGGTATAAACGTGGATACTGAGACATGTTCTTAGGTATAAATATGGATACGAGAAATGTTCTTAGGTATAAACGTGGATACTGAGACATATTCTTAGGTATAAACATGGATACTGAGACATGTTCTTAGGTATAAACATGGATACTGAGACATGTTCTTAGGTATAAACATAGATACTGAGACATGTTCTTAGGTATAAACATGGATACTGAGACATGTTCTTAGGTATAAACATGGATACTGAGACTTGTTCTTAGGTATAAACATGGATACTGAGACATGTTCTTAGATATAAACATTGATACTGAGACATGTTCTTAGGTATAAACATGGATACTGAGACAAGTTCTTAGGTATAAACATGGATACTGAGACATGTTCTTAGGTATAAACATGGATACTGAGACATGTTCTTAGGTATAAACATGGATACTGAGACATGTTCTTAGGTATAAACATGGATACTGAGACATGTTCTTAGGTATAAATGTGGATACTGAGACATGTTCTTAGTTATAAATATGGATACTGAGACATGTTCTTAGGTATAAACGTGGATACTGAGACATGTTCTTAGGTATAAATGTGGATACTGAGACATGTTCTTAGGTATAAACATGGATACTGAGACATGTTCTTAGGTATAAACATGGATACTGAGACATGTTCTTAGGTATAAACATGGATACTGAGACATGTTCTTAGGTATAAACATGGATACTGAGACATGTTCTTAGGTATAAACATGGATACTGAGACATGTTCTTAGGTATAAACATGGATACTGAGACATGTTCTTAGGTATAAACATGGATACTGAGACATGTTCTTAGGTATAAACATGGATACTGAGACATGTTCTTAGGTATAAACATGGATACTGAGACATGTTCTTAGGTATAAACATGGATACTGAGACATGTTCTTAGGTATAAATGTGGATACTGAGACATGTTCATAGTTATAAACATGGATACTGAGACATGTTCTTAGGTATAAACGTGGATACTGAGACATGTTCTTAGGTATAAACGTGGATACTGAGACATGTTCTTAGGTATAAACGTGGATACTGAGACATGTTCTTAGGTATAAACGTGGATACTGAGACATGTTCTTAGGTACAAACATGGATACTGAGACATGTTCTTAGGTATAAACATGGATACTGAGACATGTTCTTAGGTATAAATGTGGATACTCAGACATGTTCTTAGGTATAAACATGGATACTGAGACATGTTCTTAGGTATAAACATGGATACTGAGACACGTTCTTAGGTATAAACCTGGATACTGAGACATGTTCTTAGGTATAAACATGGATACTGAGACACGTTCTTAGGTACAAACATGGATACTGAGACACGTTCTTAGGTATAAACCTGGATACTGAGACATGTTCTTAGGTATAAACATGGATACTGAGACATGTTCTTAGGTATAAACATGGATACTGAGACATGTTCTTAGGTATAAACGTGGATACTGAGACATGATCTTAGGTATAAACATGGATACTGAGACATGTTCTTAGGTATAAACATGGATACTGAGACATGTTCTTAGGTATAAACGTGGATACTGAGACATGTTCTTAGGTATAAATGTGGCTACTGAGACATGTTCTTAGGTATAAACGTGGCTACTGAGACATGTTCTTAGGTATAAACGTGGATACTGAGACATGTTCTTAGGTATAAACGTGGATACTGAGACATGTTCTTAGGTATAAACGTGGATACTGAGACATGTTCTTAGGTATAAACGTGGATACTGAGACATGTTCTTAGGTATAAACGTGGCTACTGAGACATGTTCTTAGGAATAAACATGGATACTGAGACATGTTCTTAGGTATAAACATGGATACTGAGACATGTTCTTAGGTATAAACATGGATACTGAGACATGTTCTTAGGAATAAACATGGATACTGAGACATGTTCTTAGGTATAAACATGGATACTGAGACACGTTCTTAGGTATAAATGTGGATACTGAGACACGTTCTTAGGTATAAACGTGGATACTGAGACATGTTCTTAGGTATAAACGTGGATACTGAGACATGTTCTTAGGTATAAACGTGGATACTGAGACATGTTCTTAGGTATAAACGTGGATACTGAGACATGTTCTTAGGTATAAACGTGGATACTGAGACATGTTCTTAGGTATAAACATGGATACTGAGACATGTTCTTAGGTATAAACATGGATACTGAGACATGTTCTTAGGTATAAACATGGATACTGAGACATGTTCTTAGGTATAAACATGGATACTGAGACATGTTCTTAGGTATAAACATGGATACTGAGACATGTTCTTAGGTATAAACATGGATACTGAGACATGTTCTTAGGTATAAACATGGATACTGAGACATGTTCTTAGGTATAAACATGGATACTGAGACATGTTCTTAGGTATAAACATGGATACTGAGACATGTTCTTAGGTATAAACATGGATACTGAGACATGTTCTTAGGTATAAACATGGATACTGAGACATGTTCTTAGGTATAAACATGGATACTGAGACATGTTCTTAGGTATAAACATGGATACTGAGACATGTTCTTAGGTATAAACATGGATACTGAGACATGTTCTTAGGTATAAACATGGATACTGAGACATGTTCTTAGGTATAAACATGGATACTGAGACATGTTCTTAGGTATAAACATGGATACTGAGACATGTTCTTAGGTATAAACATGGATACTGAGACATGTTCTTAGGTATAAACATGGATACTGAGACATGTTCTTAGGTATAAACATGGATACTGAGACATGTTCTTAGGTATAAACATGGATACTGAGACATGTTCTTAGGTATAAACATGGATACTGAGACATGTTCTTAGGTATAAACATGGATACTGAGACATGTTCTTAGGTATAAACATGGATACTGAGACATGTTCTTAGGTATAAACATGGATACTGAGACATGTTCTTAGGTATAAACATGGATACTGAGACATGTTCTTAGGTATAAACGTGGATACTGAGACATGTTCTTAGGTATAAACATGGATACTGAGACATGTTCTTAGGTATAAACATGGATACTGAGACATGTTCTTAGGTATAAACATGGATACTGAGACATGTTCTTAGGTATAAACATGGATACTGAGACATGTTCTTAGGTATAAACATGGATACTGAGACATGTTCTTAGGTATAAACATGGATACTGAGACATGTTCTTAGGTATAAACATGGATACTGAGACATGTTCTTAGGTATAAACATGGATACTGAGACATGTTCTTAGGTATAAACATGGATACTGAGACATGTTCTTAGGTATAAACATGGATACTGAGACATGTTCTTAGGTATAAACATGGATACTGAGACATGTTCTTAGGTATAAACGTGGATACTGAGACATGTTCTTAGGTATAAACATGGATACTGAGACATGTTCTTAGGTATAAACATGGATACTGAGACATGTTCTTAGGTATAAACATGGATACTGAGACATGTTCTTAGGTATAAACGTGGATACTGAGACATGTTCTTAGGTATAAACGTGGATACTGAGACATGTATAAACATGGATACTGAGACATGTTCTTAGGTATAAACATGGATACTGAGACATGTTCTTAGGTATAAACATGGATACTGAGACATGTTCTTAGGTATAAACATGGATACTGAGACATGTTCTTAGGTATAAACATGGATACTGAGACATGTTCTTAGGTATAAACATGGATACTGAGACATGTTCTTAGGTATAAACATGGATACTGAGACATGTTCTTAGGTATAAACATGGATACTGAGACATGTTCTTAGGTATAAACATGGATACTGAGACATGTTCTTAGGTATAAACGTGGATACTGAGACATGTTCTTAGGTATAAACATGGATACTGAGACATGTTCTTAGGTATAAACATGGATACTGAGACATGTTCTTAGGTATAAACGTGGATACTGAGACATGTTCTTAGGTATAAACATGGATACTGAGACATGTTCTTAGGTATAAACATGGATACTGAGACATGTTCTTAGGTATAAACATGGATACTGAGACATGTTCTTAGGTATAAACATGGATACTGAGACATGTTCTTAGGTATAAACATGGATACTGAGACATGTTCTTAGGTATAAACATGGATACTGAGACATGTTCTTAGGTATAAACATGGATACTGAGACATGTTCTTAGGTATAAACATGGATACTGAGACATGTTCTTAGGTATAAACATGGATACTGAGACATGTTCTTAGGTATAAACATGGATACTGAGACATGTTCTTAGGTATAAACATGGATACTGAGACATGTTCTTAGGTATAAACGTGGATACTGAGACATGTTCTTAGGTATAAACATGGATACTGAGACATGTTCTTAGGTATAAACGTGGATACTGAGACATGTTCTTAGGTATAAACGTGGATACTGAGACATGTTCTTAGGTATAAACATGGATACTGAGACATGTTCTTAGGTATAAACATGGATACTGAGACATGTTCTTAGGTATAAACGTGGATACTGAGACATGTTCTTAGGTATAAACATGGATACTGAGACATGTTCTTAGGTATAAACATGGATACTGAGACATGTTCTTAGGTATAAACATGGATACTGAGACATGTTCTTAGGTATAAACATGGATACTGAGACATGTTCTTAGGTATAAACATGGATACTGAGACATGTTCTTAGGTATAAACATGGATACTGAGACATGTTCTTAGGTATAAACATGGATACTGAGACATGTTCTTAGGTATAAACGTGGATACTGAGACATGTTCTTAGGTATAAACGGATACTGAGACATGTTCTTAGGTATAAACGTGGATACTGAGACATGTTCTTAGGTATAAACGTGATAGTATAAACATGGATACTGAGACATGTTCTTAGGTATAAACATGGATACTGAGACATGTTCTTAGGTATAAACATGGATACTGAGACATGTTCTTAGGTATAAACATGGATACTGAGACATGTTCTTAGGTATAAACGTGGATAGTATAAACATGAATACTGAGACATGTTCTTAGGTATAAACATGGATACTGAGACATGTTCTTAGGTATAAACATGGATACTGAGACATGTTCTTAGGTATAAACGTGGATACTGAGACATGTTCTTAGGTATAAACATGGATACTGAGACATGTTCTTAGGTATAAACATGGATACTGAGACATGTTCTTAGGTATAAACATGGATACTGAGACATGTTCTTAGGTATAAACATGGATACTGAGACATGTTCTTAGGTATAAACATGGATACTGAGACATGTTCTTAGGTATAAACATGGATACTGAGACATGTTCTTAGGTATAAACATGGATACTGAGACATGTTCTTAGGTATAAACATGGATACTGAGACATGTTCTTAGGTATAAACATGGATACTGAGACATGTTCTTAGGTATAAACATGGATACTGAGACATGTTCTTAGGTATAAACATGGATACTGAGACATGTTCTTAGGTATAAACATGGATACTGAGACATGTTCTTAGGTATAAACATGGATACTGAGACATGTTCTTAGGTATAAACATGGATACTGAGACATGTTCTTAGGTATAAACATGGATACTGAGACATGTTCTTAGGTATAAACATGGATACTGAGACATGTTCTTAGGTATAAACGTGGATACTGAGACATGTTCTTAGGTATAAACGTGGATACTGAGACATGTTCTTAGGTATAAACGTGGATACTGAGACATGTTCTTAGGTATAAACGTGGATACTGAGACATGTTCTTAGGTATAAACGTGGATACTGAGACATGTTCTTAGGTATAAACGTGGATACTGGGACATGTTCTTAGGTGTAAACGTGGATACTGAGACATGTTCTTAGGTATAAACGTGGATACTGAGACATGTTCTTAGGTATAAACGTGGATACTGAGACATGTTCTTAGGTATAAACATGGATACTGAGACATGTTCTTAGGTATAAACGTGGATACTGAGACATGTTCTTAGGTATAAACGTGGATAGTATAAACATGGATACTGAGACATGTTCTTAGGTATAAACATGGATACTGAGACATGTTCTTAGGTATAAACATGGATACTGAGACATGTTCTTAGGTATAAACGTGGATACTGAGACATGTTCTTAGGTATAAACGTGGATAGTATAAACATGGATACTGAGACATGTTCTTAGGTATAAACATGGATACTGAGACATGTTCTTAGGTATAAACATGGATACTGAGACATGTTCTTAGGTATAAACGTGGATACTGAGACATGTTCTTAGGTATAAACGTGGATACTGAGACATGTTCTTAGGTATAAACGTGGATATTGAGACATGTTCTTAGGTATAAACGTGGATACTGAGACATGTTCTTAGGTATAAACATGGATACTGAGACATGTTCTTAGGTATAAACATGGATACTGAGACATGTTCTTAGGTATAAACATGGATACTGAGACATGTTCTTAGGTATAAACGTGGATACTGAGACATGTTCTTAGGTATAAACGTGGATACTGAGACATGTTCTTAGGTATAAATGTGGATACTGAGACATGTTCTTAGGTATAAACGTGGATACTGAGACGTTCTTAGGTATAAACGTGGATACTGAGACATGTTCTTAGGTATAAACGTGGATACTGAGACATGTTCTTAGGTATAAACGTGGATACTGAGACATGTTCTTAGGTATAAACGTGGATACTGAGACATGTTCTTAGGTCTAAACATAGATACTGAGACATGATCTTAGGTATAAACATGGATACTGAGACATGTTCTTAGGTATAAACGTGGATACTGAGACATGTTCTTAGGTATAAACATGGATACTGAGACATGTTCTTAGGTATAAACATGGATACTGAGACATGTTCTTAGGTATAAACATGGATACTGAGACATGTTCTTAGGTATAAACATGGATACTGTGACATGTTCTTAGGTATAAACATGGATACTGAGACATGTTCTTAGGTATAAACATGGATACTGAGACATGTTCTTAGGTATAAACGTGGATACTGAGACATGTTCTTAGGTATAAACATGGATACTGAGACATGTTCTTAGGTATAAACGTGGATACTGAGACATGTTCTTAGGTATAAACATGGATACTGAGACATGTTCTTAGGTATAAACATGGATACTGAGACATGTTCTTAGGTATAAACATGGATAGTGAGACATGTTCTTAGGTATAAACGTGGATACTGAGACATGTTCTTAGGTATAAACATGGATACTGAGACATGTTCTTAGGTATAAACGTGGATACTGAGACATGTTCTTAGGTATAAACATGGATAGTGAGACATGTTCTTAGGTATAAACGTGGATACTGGGACATGTTCTTAGGTGTAAACGTGGATACTGAGACATGTTCTTAGGTATAAACGTGGATACTGAGACATGTTCTTAGGTATAAACGTGGATACTGAGACATGTTCTTAGGTATAAACGTGGATACTGAGACATATTCTTAGGTATAAACGTGGATACTGAGACATGTTCTTAGGTATAAACGTGGATAGTATAAACATGGATACTGAGACATGTTCTTAGGTATAAACATGGATACTGAGACATGTTCTTAGGTATAAACATGGATACTGAGACATGTTCTTAGGTATAAACGTGGATACTGAGACATGTTCTTAGGTATAAACGTGGATAGTATAAACATGGATACTGAGACATGTTCTTAGGTATAAACATGGATACTGAGACATGTTCTTAGGTATAAACATGGATACTGAGACATGTTCTTAGGTATAAACGTGGATACTGAGACATGTTCTTAGGTATAAACGTGGATACTGAGACATGTTCTTAGGTATAAACGTGGATACTGAGACATGTTCTTAGGTATAAACGTGGATACTGAGACATGTTCTTAGGTATAAACATGGATACTGAGACATGTTCTTAGGTATAAACATGGATACTGAGACATGTTCTTAGGTATAAACATGGATACTGAGACATGTTCTTAGGTATAAACGTGGATACTGAGACATGTTCTTAGGTATAAACGTGGATACTGAGACATGTTCTTAGGTATAAACGTGGATACTGAGACATGTTCTTAGGTATAAACATGGATACTGAGACATGTTCTTAGGTATAAACATGGATACTGAGACATGTTCTTAGGTATAAACGTGGATACTGAGACATGTTCTTAGGTATAAACGTGGATACTGAGACATGTTCTTAGGTATAAACATGGATACTGAGACATGTTCTTAGGTATAAACATGGATACTGTGACATGTTCTTAGGTATAAACATGGATACTGAGACATGTTCTTAGGTATAAACATGGATACTGAGACATGTTCTTAGGTATAAACGTGGATACTGAGACATGTTCTTAGGTATAAACGTGGATACTGAGACATGTTCTTATGTATAAACGTGGATACTGAGACATGTTCTTAGGTATAAACGTGGATACTGAGACATGTTCTTAGGTATAAACATGGATACTGAGACATGTTCTTAGATATAAACGTGGATACTGAGACATGTTCTTAGGTATAAACATGGATACTGAGACATGTTCTTAGGTATAAACATGGATACTGAGACATGTTCTTAGGTATAAACATGGATACTGAGACATGTTCTTAGGTATAAACATTGTCAGGGCTTCGCTCAGATCTAGAGTCTGTATCACAGGTATGGTGCTGTGATATCGTTTCTGCAACAGGAAGAAGATGTCTGCGATTTCTCCTGTATTCTATACCTTTAGATTCCACTACGTAGGCTCTCAGCTCTGCAAATAAAACTCTGACTTTACCAATTCGACCAAAGCCTTTCACTGTTTGCATCCTTACTGTCTCTTCGTCTTTTAACGGATGAAGAAATCTGCTCATTTTATCATAGCTGGACATCTGAGAAAAATGCTTCTTAAAAAGTTGGGCTTTGATTGCTCTGTTGTTTTTAGCATGAAGCACCAACAAACTATAACTGATAGGACAGGTTGTTCTGGTTTGTCTAGATATAAGTCTCTGAGCAGGTGAGCCAAGTAGATTGTCATGGGGTACACTTCTGAGATTGAGTAAATTCAAGAAGATATCAGTATTGTCATGCTTTGACCTCTAGTAATTGCTTTGCACTCTGTACTGTACGTTCAGTAAGCCTGTTTGACTGAGGATATTCATCACTGCTAGTAACCTGGATAAAGTCCCACTCTAGCAAATTTTTGAAGCACTTGACTGGTAAACTGAGAACCGTTGTCAGAAATAACTTTGTGTGGACTACCATGGACTGAGAAATGTTGTTTCATCTTAATGATAACAGCATTGGATGTCAGGTTAGGTAGCAAATCAAACTCAAACCATTTCAAATAAGAGTCTACCAACACTAAGTAATGCTGACTGTTCACTCAAATATGTCAGTGGCTACTGTTGACCAAGGTAGTTCAGGAATTTGGCTTAGCTGAAATGGCTCTTTTTGCAAATGCAGCTTAGTACTGTTGTACAGTGTACAAGAAGAAAGTACTTTATCAATGTCTTTTGCTAGAGAAGGCCAAAATACTAGTCCTCTCACCCTTTTTTGGGTAGAATCGGAGCCTGGGTGGCCATGATGCAAAATCTGAATGTATTCACATTGTAAAGAAGTATGAACAATAACATTTGGACTTTTGAAAATGATACCATCTTCCATCATCATCTCAACTCTGTATGGATAGTAAGGTTGTACTTCTCGCAGTACACAGGATTGCTTTGATGGCCATCCTACATTGATGAAGTGGTTGAGCTTTTGCAAAATTGGATCAGTCTTTCTATGATCTCTTAGCTCATCAAGTCTAGTGATAAAAAAATTATGCACCTCCATGACATCAAAGTCAAAATTCTCTGCATCAAGCTGTTCCGTGGTATTTCTGGGCAATCTGGATAAGGTATCAGCCATATAAAGAAGCTTACCCTTTGTATAAACCATTTTGAAATTATACTTTTGCAATTTGAGCATCATTCTTTCTAGTCTTGCTGGAGTGGAATGCATAGGCTTCTTGAAAATAGTGACTAGAGGTTTGGTCAGTTTCTATCTAGATAGCAGAGCCATAAATATAATCATGGAACTTTGAACATGCAAACACATTTGCCAAAAGTTCCTTCTCAATTTGAGCATACTGCATCTCAGTTTGGGTAAGAGTTCTAGATGCATAGGCTACTGCCTGTCTTCTTGAAGGAATAACTGCACCAAGGCCGAACTTTGAAGCATCACAGAAAAGAACTACTGGTTTGTGGACATCATAGTATCTTAATGTAGGTGGGTTAGCAATTTGCTGTTTGAGGTAATCAAATGTTCTCTGGTGTTGTTCTAACCATGACCATGCAACATCTTTGTTTGTCATCTCCCTTAAAGGCACTGATAATCCACTAAAGTCAGGGATAAATTTGCCCAAATAGTTAACCATACCAAGAAAATGCTGTAAGTCCTGGACATTGTCTGGAGCTGGCATCTCAAGAATAGCTGCTTGTTTAGAAGGGTCTGGTCATAACCCTGTACTGGTAAATAAATGACCTACAAAAGTAACTTCTGGTAGTCTGAATTTGCATTTTAGAGGTTTGAGCTTTAAATTAACTTCACACGCTCTGTCAAGAACTTTCCTGAGGTTTCTGTCATGCTCTAATTCACCATTACCTCCAACTAGTAAATCATCAACTATTATAACACATGGGTAGCCTGAAAAATTTTGCTCCATTACATGCTGGATGACTTCACTGGCAGAATTTATTCCAAAAGACATCCTGAGGAATCTGTATCTACCAAATGGGGTACTGAATGCAGTCAGTAGTGAAGATTTGTTATCAAGCATTACTTGCCAAAATGAACTCTTTGCATCTAAGACAGAAAAAAAACAGTGGCATTTGGCATGATGGTTCCAATCTCCTCAACTGTATGCATAGGATGATGAGGTCTTTTTAATGTTTTGTTCAAGTCTCTTGGGTCAATGCATATTCTGATTTCATCTGAAATTTTCTTATGAGCAGCTACCATGGAAAACACCCACTCAGTTGGTTCTGTGACTGGACAAAACTGGACCTTGATTTTGTCCTGCATAGCTTTTGTAATTCTTCTTGTTGGTCTGACCACTGGACTGACCTCTAGGCCATTCTCATAGAGTACACAACTGGAAGTTTGCGTAGCTTGTCGTCGAACACATCAGCATTCTGAGAAAATAGCATCAATAAAGCTGAAACTGCGACACGTGCTTACATGATGGATTTCTTTGTTAAAAGAAATCAGTTTCATTCTTAAACTGTTGCTGTGACCTAATAATGACTGCACAGGTCTTAGAACTACATAAACTCACAAGTTGTAACTACTCCCAGCAGAATAGCATGGAAGCACTACTGAGCCTTTGGTTTGAATCTCTTCACCACCATAAGCAACAAACTTCACACAATTGCCCAAATTAAGTTGCTCACCAGCCCTCACTTTAGCAAATGTTTTTTCTGACATCCCATTACACTTTGAACAAGTGCCTACTTTGAGCTCTGTGGGTTTGCCATTCATCAGGACAGTACAAAATACTTAATTCTTGCCAATAAATCTACTACATTAACCTTTTCACCGACCACTGATACACCAGCTACATAGAAAGTAGGGTTTCAGCTCTCTATGTGATCAACTTGCCTTTTTGAGTGGCCTTTCTTAATAACTGAATAAGGCTTGCTTGATTTACAAAACTTTTGAAAATTGTTCCGTTTTTTACATCTGTGACATTGCTGACCAAATGCTAAGCACTTCACTCTTTTAGACTCCTGGTTGGCACCACAGTTAACAACAATTAATAATAAGACTTGACTTGGGTTTTGCTGATTCACCCTTATACTGCACTGAGCATGCCCCTTTTACTGAGCTAGTCTTGGAACATGCTAGAAAGCTACGAGGTCTCCCAGGGGAACCAACAGGGGTTGTAGCTGCCATGTGCTTAGGCCTGTTTCTGCTTACCACATGTTGCATGCTGTCTATGTTTGCTATAGAGGCTGATGAAACCATGCTTTTATCACTTGCAAGCATATTTCTGTGCTTTCTGTGAGTTCATGGATTTGACAAATTTCTATGGCTTTGCTTAACTTCACTTCACTGTCATGAAACAAAATCTTTCTCACTGCAGCACTATTAACACCATACACAAGCCTGTCCTTTATTAACTCATTATTTAAGTCACCAAATCTGCACGTTTTGGCCTTATTTCTCAACTCAGAGATATAATCTGCAAACATTTCATCTGGCTTTTGGTCTCTTGTATAAAATAAATTCCTCTCTAATGTAACATTTGTCTGGGGGGTTGCACATTTCTCTAAATTTGTGTTTTAAGCACTCGGGCTCCTCCCTTGATTCAGCTGGTACCACAGTATGATGATTTCCCCCTCTCCTGCATATACTGCTGGTGCATACACAAATGAATGCTCTCTTTCAATGGCTTCTGACCCAGATAAGTTAAGCAAAATAAATGCCCTCATATGTGCAGCTTTGTCAGAAAAAGCTAATATTCCTGCATCAATACTCTCCACTTTTAGGTTCACAGGTTCATAGGTAGGTACTAGGCTATTGGCCCAAGGGCCGACGTAAGCCTAGCCAACAAGATTCCCTGGCTTACGCCACCCAAGGAAGTTATTTTCCTGTGCCACTGTCGAGCAGAGACACAGAAGTGGTCCCCGTGGTGTATTTCCTATTTTCCATCCACTCATTAAGATTATGATCAAACACAAGTGGACCTGATTTGTGAAATGCCTCTACCATATCAACACGCAGTAGTGAAGGTGCCTGAAAATATGTATGAACATGCACAATTAAATATATATATCTATATCTATATATATATATATATATATATATATATATCTATATATATATATATATATATATATATATCTATCTATATATATATATATATATATATATATATATATACACACACACACACACACACACACACACACACACACACACACACACACACACACACACACACACACAAGAGAAATTTTGCCAGTGCTTGTAATTACGCCCAGTAGCACAACAAACTCTTTGAAATAACTGCGCTTTGCCAAATAAGTCTCCTTAGCACAAGAACACTTTGAAATCACTGTACTTTGTAAAACCACTCCTTATCAGTGTAAAAATACTTCAAAATAACTGTACTTTACGAATAAACTGTACATGGCAGAAAAAGCTCAGAGTAAGAAACACTTTGAGATGAATGCACTTAGCAAATAAACTGTACACAGCACAAGAACCTTTCAAAATGGCTATACTTTGTGACGTAACTCTGTACATGGCAAGAAATATTCTGAAATGGCAGCACTCTGCGAATAAATGCACACAGCACAAGAAACTTTTCAAAATGGATGTACTTTGACCGTACTTTGCAATATAACTGTACTTTGCACACAGCAAACTCAAATGATTGCACCGTAATAAACCACACACTCTGCAAACACTTTTCACACTGTAGTTTGAACAACTCTAGTTATGATTTGAAGGACTTCGATCAATGTGAAATAGTGGATTGTGCCCAAACTCAATCTTTTACTAAAGAACTTGCTCTTTAAGCTTCATTTTCCCTTTTTATTGTACTCATGCCCCTTTAACCTCTTATTCTCTGTATTCTTGTGCCCGTATTTCTTTAAACATGCTTGTTATGCAAACCAAAGGTAATTCTGAGCCCCATATGACTATCTCTGCTACTTTTATCAAATATCATGTTTTCTAACATTTCATTTAATTAATAATGCCGTTTGTGCCTTTCATTTGATTAATAATACTTTCTGTGACTTTCGTTTGCTTAATAATATGCTCTGTGCTATTGGTTTGATTAATAATGTGTTTTGTGCCTTATAAGTGCACCATTTCATTTTCTTTGTCAATTAAATCATTTGTGAAGTTTTCTTTACCTTTAGCTTGCTTCTGGCCCTTTTTTGTTTGTCTGAGCTCCATTTCACTCAAGCAGTTTAATCTGCCTTCATCTTCAACTCTGCATCTCATGGCTTGAAGAAGTTGTTCTTTTAACCCCGGTTCTGACATCATGTCACTAGTCCAGTCAGGATAAAACAGACAAACATTCGTGGGTTCAGTTCAAGCAGCTTTATTACACACAAACACATCAGAAATGAGGCTTTGTAACTTAAACTTATAAACAGACTGACTACTGCACTCATACATGTTAACACTAAGGCTGTTCTCTCAAAATGGCACTGCTGCCTGCACGTGCTCAGTATTTATACGCACGTGCTACATCTGGAAATGTTTCTTAAAGGTACATACACACGCTCTGATTTACAACCATGCTCTTTCTTGCTGTCTAACCTATTTATTTATTTCCTAAATAATATATTAATTTCCTTACTTATTTGTGCCTGTATTTCTCTACATATACAATTTTGTTTCAGCTCAGTGTTTCATTACCCAATAATATGAAAGGTCATCGACTACACTTTGGATTCACCGGGAACGTATGTTACAGCAAACAGTTATGACTACTCTAAAGCAAAAAACACTGGACATTTTTATTGCAGGGAGGTGTCATGACACAGAAAAGGACCTGTGGAAAAAATAAACTGTTTCCCTAAAGATTATACACAGAAAAGTTATTTCACCCCTGCATACATGCAATGGTAATAGCCTGATTTAAAAGTGATGTAAGGCAAAGTTCAGTTCTTTCACAAGATAAGAGAATTGTACTTAGAAAGACAAGTTTGTATCTAAAGAAACTTGTTATGTTACAGGTCAGGGTCAACAGTGACAGATGTAGGCATGAAACCTCTTGCGGAAATATCAGCTATAAGTGAGTAGAAAGAGGAAATGTTTTTTTCTACAGCAAATGCTTCTAAGAAATTGAAAGTGAAGAGAATTATTCTTTGTGCAACATATGGTGATATTTACATAGCATGTCACTCATATAATGCTTTTTAAGGGGGCAGGTAAAAAAAATTAACATAAAGAAATAGAGAACATATGTCAGTGGTGTGGCATACCTGACAGAAAGGCCTTACAAAGTGAATGTTCTAGAAATATCTGTATGCTTCATTATTACCAAACAAGTCATGTTTTGGTACTTCCTAAAGAGGGGCTGCATGTTTGTGTTTGTTTGCCTATGTTTTGAGGGGGTGACAGGAGTGGTAATTGTAATTAGCTAGGCAAGAAAACACTTTTATGTGGGAAACTTCATGGTGAGCTATATTCTTTAATGTAAGCAAAAGTGTACATAAAATAATGTCTCTGTAAGGAGAAGATATTAATTGATTGTTTTACTTTCTATTTATTTAATGTGATTATTACATTTAAGGAAATATATCCAATTGTCTTTGGTGGTTTTGTGGACTCTAAATAGATGAGGATGTTAATTAAGGATAGAAATGATCATTTTGTTTGCTACCTTCTATTCCTTTGCTGTTTACTGCTCTGATCTGATCTCCTTCAGGTGTAGCTGACCTGAGTTGTGTTCCATTATCTGCTGGCAAGCAGATGTAGCATCTACACATCCATGATCTTCTTAAAATGTAACATCAAAGGAACTGGCCTTTAATTGCCTATTGCTTTCTTGTGACTGTGTCTCACATCACAACAGCCCTTTACACTTCTTTCACCTTCATTGAGACACTAATCAAGATTATAACAGTTCAGCCACTAGTTATTTTATGCTTTCGGCACCTTAGAGTGCACCTCTTTGTCCGTACTGCTTCGCCAGCCATTAGTCACAGCATTTCATTAGAGCTGTCCAGTGCCTAAAAGGACCTGTGACCATTTTTGCACCATTCCTACCCTCCTAGTTTCTATCCAGTACCATCCCTCTATGTAGTCTCAGTGGAAATACTTCTTCGTTATTTACACTCTTCTTCAGTCACTTTCCTGTCTGCTTCTGCCTTTCAAATTTTACGTGGTTTAAATGCATTGTGCTTTTTTAATCCATTCCCTTTAACCACTGAACAGAGGCTTCCTTTCCTGCCTGCTTAATGCGCAAATGATTCTGTGTTATTTCCTGTTTGAATATTGCAGACCAACTCTCTTTACACACCATCTCCTTATTAATGTTTCTTTTAAATATTTCTTTATATTTCTTTCTTTCTTTCTTTATCTATTTATTTAACATTTGTTTACCGGGAAAGTCCGGCTAGAACAGAGCCCATTTTCAGCAGAGGCCCAGGGAGAAACACTATAGATGCATGTCTTTGAAATGCGGGAGGAAACCAAGGCAAACACAGGCAAGACATGCAGACTTCACACAGGAGGCGCTCCAGCCGAGAATTGAACCAGAGAGCCTCTTGCTGTGAGGCAACAACTCTAACCGCTGCTGTTAAAGACTAATCTATAAAATCATTTTATGTGACTTGGCTTCACTAATGTTGTACTTTTGTCCACATAAACCGCAAGGTAACTCTTCTTTGAAAGAACCAGACACCAACCAGGGTAGGTTATTAGCACTTTTGTTCCCTTTATTCACACTCAAAAATGGAACTTCATCAGATACAAAAACCTTACCACTTCCCTTCCTTTTATACATTTCATCCAAACACTTTACACCAATCAACACACTTTATAATCAATTAAGTTAATTAATTTCTACACTTAAATTACATATATACACACTTACTTAATTGCTCAAAAAACGTTAAAAACATGTTTCCTTTTCCTTAATTACTTTCCAAAATGCAGTTAAAGTTATGTTATTGAAAACTACCCACTTTGAAATTTTTTGAACCTGATAGGAATAGTAATTTCTTAAAAAATACATATGTCATGTTGATACTTTTGACCTTAAATAAAAGAAAACATTTCTATCAGATCACTTCTGCCTTTAATGTTTTTTAACAATGAAGTAAGTGTGTATATATATATATATATATATATATATATATATATATATATATGTAATTTAATGAAAATATAAAAGGAAGGGAAGTGGGTAAGATTTTTGTATCTGATGAAGTTCTGTTTTCGAGTGTGAATAAAGGGAATGGAAGTGCTAATAACCTACCCTGCTTGGTGTCTGGTTCTTTCAAAGAAGAGTTACCCTGTGGTTTATGTGGACAATTGTTTTTGACTTTATACTTTTATGAATATTAATGTTGTACTTTTAAATCACCATTGTCTCTGCTTCCCAGGATGTTTCTGTTCTTAACCGTGTGTGTCCCCATGTGTGCCTTGAGATTCACCACTGCTATTTAATGGATTTGATATTTGTCCGGCTTCTTGGAGAAGTCACTTTGAATGTTGATGAGAATGCATCAGTGCTTAAACAAGGATGTTCATCTGTGGAAGAATGAAGTCTTCAGGCATTCTCCCTTTAGGCGGCATCTAGATCTCTGTCTGTTTTTTTATGCTATTGTATAAAGAATATAGGCCGCTTGTTTGTGGGTGGCTGATGCCATTTTCCATTCCAAGCTTCACGCTCACTGCCTTTCCCTCATTACAGTCCTCCTGTATTGTACTAGACATCTTGTTGTCTTTCCCATAAAGCTCTGCTTCATCTCTTATTCCTGTCACTCTATTTCTTTTGAACTTGATTTTAGCTACATATGTTATGGCAAGCGAAACTTTCTACTGTATTCCATGCTGAAGTGATATATATTTTCCTTCCTTTTTCTAGAATAAGTGTGTCCCTTACTGGCCTGAAATGGATGGAGCAAAGGATTTTGAACAATACTATGTCAGATGTACCCAAGAAAATATTCTGAAGGAATATAAAATACGTGTCCTAGAAGTGTGCCCCATGGATGATGTAAGTAACTCTACCTCAAGAGTCAGACTGTTCAATATTTTTTTCATGCTGTGTCTTCTTTCTTTGTCTTTTTCTTTCATTTTTCTTTCTTTTCTTTTTTTTACATTTCTGTTTTGGAAACAAATTGCCAATAAAAATAAATGCATTTTTGATTGACCACTGTGTGACAAGGAACCCTTGGAATAACATATGCTTCTTAGATCATCTATTCAAAGTGTCTTGACAGAAATGTTTGGAAGACAGACAACTGATGCAAGAGGGAGACACCCCAGATGTCACACTAGGCACCTCTCTACTGACTTGGGTTCAAGAATGAAGCCAAACATCTAAAGCATGCAGGAGGTAGTTACAGATACAGAACTAGCAGTCAGAGTGCATCGTACTTCTCTTGAGTTAAGTGAACAAAAGGACACTATAACACATACATAATGTTATGCATTTTATTGGACAGGCATACGTTCTGCAGTTACTCAAGCTTTTGGGCTAACACATGCCCTTCATTGGGAGTTTTTAAGTTTGATGTTAGATACAGTGCTTAAATATTCACTTGTGCCTAGAAATGGAAGTACATCATTTCTTTCTTATTGACCTAAACAAAAATACTTAAAAAATTCCAGTAGTATGACAGCTGTACCATGGAGATGGACACAGCATGTGTCTTTGTACCTTGGAGATGGACACACCATGTGTCTGTATGTGTACCTCAGAGATGGACACAGTGTGTGTTTGTGTGTGTTCCTCAGAGATGGACACAGCATGTGTCTGTGTGTGTACCTCAAAGCTGGACACAGCATGTGTCTGTGTGTACCTCAGAGATGGACACAGCATGTGTCTGTGTGTGTACGTCAGAGATGAACACAGTATGTGTCTGTGTGTACATCTGACATTTCAGAAGACTAGGTTATAGATAGCCATAAAACTAAAGGCTCTCCTTTCATGTTACATTAGAGTCAGTGTACGTTAGAAGGCAGAATAAGAGTTCAAGAAACTATTCTAACATTTAATGATAAATATACCACAGAAAGAGACCTGTAATCAAATCCAGAGAAGGAAAACAAAATATTATAATTTATAATAATAATAATAATATATATATATATATATTTTTATATATATATATATATATATATATATATATATATATATAGGTCTACCTGAAAACGCCGAAAGTTCTAAACGCCGACGAAGAGAATACAGACACCGGAAGATCGACAATGGAGAAGACCGACAGTTGAGAATCCCGATGCTGGGAACACCAACATGTTAAGGTAAGTGTGTGAAAGGGATGGACGTTAGGGTCAGGGTGTGGGTAAGGTAAGTGTGTGATAGTGGCGGACAATAGGGTAGGGTGCGTATCAGGTAAGTGTGCAATAGTGACGGACTTGTGGGTTAAGGGCGGATTAAGTGAGTTAGGGTTAGGGTGCGGGTAAGGTAAGTGTGCGATAGTGACAGAGTTAAGGGTTGGGGAGGGCTAAGTGAGTTAGGGTTAGGGTGTGGGTAAGGTAAGTGTGCGATAGTGACAGAGTTAAGGGTTAGGGGCAGATTAAGTGAGTTAGGGTTAGGGTGCGGGTAAGGTAAGTGTGCAATAGTGACGGACCTTAGGGTTAGGGTTTGGGTTAAGGTTAGAGCATAGATACTTGTGTATGCAAGGTTTAGTGAAGGTTTGTAAGGTTTTTGGTGTGCTTGTGTTGTGTGTGTGTTTTTCAGGAAAGGAATTTGTTTTGTTGATTGTCAGGATTGTGGTTTGTCGGGCATGTGAAGTTTCATGTTTTTGAACTTACCTTTTTTTTCGGTTTCCTCGTGTTGGTTATTTTGTTGTCGGTGTTTTGGCGTGTCGGTGTTATCAAGTAGACCCATATATATATATATATATATATATATATATATATATATATATATATATATATATATATAAAACAATTCTTTTTTATTACACATATTATTTTATTTATTTATTTTACATTTGTTTACTGGGATAGTTTGACTGGACACAGGTCCAATTGCAGCGGAGGCCCAGGAAGAATAGCTCCATACATTTTAAGTCCAGTTTACAATAAGTTCACACATCAAATGTTCAGACATAGATTATGTACAGTTCACAGTAAAGTTCAGCAGATTGAAATAATTGTTATACAGTGTCAAACAGAAATGCAATGTAAAATATATATCAGACAGTGAGAATAGAAATCATGGTCGCAAGTGATATGTTTAAATGTTATGTGATGCATGGGCATATCCATTTATTCACAAGGTGGACTTTTAGTGAGCTTTTAAACATATTGGCCGATGTAGCAGAGGTAAAGGTAGGGGGAAGGTTATTCCAGTTTCTTGCTATGCTGTGGGAGAATAGGGCTTGTCCTGCGGAGTTGATGGCTTTAGAGATAGACAGTAGTGTTTTTTCTGAAGAGCGTAGGGGACGATTTGATGTGTGCTTGGTTAGTAACTGACTAAGAGATGGGGTTTTGAGGGGATAGTTCAAAATATTGTAGGCAATTGTTAGTTGATGATAGCTGAGTAGTTGGGGTACTTCTAGCCATTGCAGTTTGCGCAGTGCATGACAGTGGTATGATTTGTAGATGGATTTAGAAGCAAATCTGGATATTTTATTGTAGCATGACTGAAGTTGTTCAAGGTCCTGTTTTCTTATGCAGGTAAGGATCAGAGCAGCATACATTAGAGTAGATAGAAGGTGTGTTTGAGCAAGTGTCACATGTGCTTAGTCAGTTAGGAATTTTTTGTGTCTATATAGTGTTTTAGTATAGTTTTACAAATTACACTTTGTTTTTAAAATGCATTAATTGTAAACTACTTAATAGAATTCATTCAGTTACGGGTATGTAAGTTTTTGTCTTCTGAACCCAGGCATGTTTTTATTTTCTGTTCCGCTTAGGGTTAAATATCAAAGAAGGCATGAAACATCAATTTGCATTTAATGATTAATTAACCCACACTATTTAAACAAACTGGTGTAACTAGTTTAGTGTTTTGACTTGATAAAGCCTGGAATATACCAGGCGAAAGCGCTTGTCTTACTGTTCTGTTTGGAATCTATTTTTTGACAGTGTACGAATAAATTGTTTCAACTACGCTGGTGGATTATTACTTCAGTCGGTGGTTTCTGACTTGACTTTACTGGTCTATATAGTGTCCCCAATTTTTTGTGGACCATTTTTATGGTTTGTGCTATATGCACATCAAACAGTAGTTTGTTGTCTATTTCCACGCCAAGGAGTTTGGTATGGTTTGTGGGTGAGATGTTGGTACAATTTTTGGCAGTGATTGTAAAAGGTTGATTGATAGATTTAAATTTATGAAGGGAGAAAATGAGTAGTTTGGTTTTGTTGGGATTAAGGATTAGTTGAATCTGGATAATCCAGTTTGCTACTGAGGTGAAGGAGTCTTGAGTACGTTTATGTATGTATTTTACATATGTAAAAGTATGTGTGATTAATTTTAAACACATTGTAATGTATCTTATTATGCTATTATTATTGTAATGTTTGTTTTTATTAATCTTTGAATTGCTTTACTATGCACTGTCTTTAGTATTCTTTTGTATGGAGCTTTTTCTCCGGGCCTCCTCTGAAAATGGGCAACCCGCCCAGTAAAGAAATGTAAAATAAATAAATAATTGTTGGTCTGTCTAAACACGTATTTTTGTGATATAGTTGTTGTTGTTGAATTTGCAGTAATGTTCAGGTCATAGTGTGAATCATCCCTATGATTTTATTACCTCCCTGCAGAAAGCTGATGTATTACAGGCGGCATGGCTGCCTGTAAAGTGTAGGTGCTTGCCTTGTGATCCCTGTTTTTAGATGTTTCATTTATTTATTCTCCAACAACTGCTTTACCGTATTTAGAGTCACGGGATGCCAGAACCTGTTCCAGCAAAAATGGGTAGCAGGCAGAGAAAACGGCATGTGCCTAATATGAAAACTGACACAACTATTTAATTTAGATATGAAAACAGTAGCTGGTTAATATATCTTTACTTGAGCTTCATTCCACATGTGCAGTGCCTGAATCTTATATCATAAAAGCTACTTGCTAGGTGTCCAGTTTCTGTTTAATCATGATAAACTGCCCACTGGAAGATGAGTGTTTGTGCCACAGGGGCGTGCATAAATGCGGATGCACTTTAGTGTATTAAACTACATGTACTTAGCTTTACTTCTGTTTCCCATTAAGGGAATTTTTGTTAACTTTAAGAAAGATCATTACAAAGCACAAGTTTATGAGATTGCATTTTCTTTTTAGTTATTTACCCCCAGTTATTGCTTCTTTTAGCAGATAAATGATTAACAGATACTTCACTCCTCACAGAACAAGCCTCTATCTCTAGCATCTTCTTATGTGCACAAGACGAGGTATGTCCCTAATGTCTACCAAGATGAGGTACATCTCTAATGTCTGCCAAGACAAGGTACGTCCCTAATGTCTGCCAAGACAAGGTACATCCCTAATGTCTGCCAAGACAAGGTACGTCCCTAATGTCTGCCAAGAATGAAAGTAGCAACCCTTCACTGTCGAGTTTAGGATCTCTCCTTCTTAGCAGCATGGATCCCAGCATGCTGGAGTGGAAGTTTCATTGTTTATAACCTCATGTCAGTTTTGCACTGAGTCTATCTAGATGATAATGCCAAGCATGCCTCTAGTGATTGTCTTATTATCTCATACGGTGTATACCAGTGCCACAAGATGCTGGTTACCTGCTTTTGGCAAAACAAACCTTGACTGAGTACTGCTTCGTGCACCTCTCTGACATCACTTTTGTGGAACGTCCTTTATATCTGTTATCCATAGATCCAATATGACATCGGTGAAGGTGAGGCTCCATCTTGGCTTCCAGAAAACTCTTGATTATAAATACACTTGTCTTTTGGTGCATGTCTGCAGATGTGCATGTGAGGCCGTGCAGAGTAAACGCTGCAGATGTGCATGTGAGGCCGTGCAGAGTAAACGCTTCCTCAATGTCTGTGGTTTGCTTGTGTATTACTTGCTGCACTCACTTGTCTTTATGGGGTGGGAGGGGCACTCTATACCTCCCTCACGAGTGATTAATATACTCTGTTTGTAAATATGACCAGGGTGGGAGGGGCACTCCATAAATCCCTCATGAGTGATTAATGTCCTGTGTTTGTAAATATGACCAGGGTGGGAGGGGCACTCCATAAATCCCTCACGAGTGATTAATGTCCTCTGTTTGTAAATATGACCAAAGTGGGAGGGGCACTCTATACCTCCCTCACGAGTGATTAATATCCTCTGTTTGTAAATATGATCAGGGTGGGAGGGGCACTCCATAAATCCCTCACGAGTGATTAATGTCCTCTGTTTGTAAATATGACCAAAGTGGGAGGGGCACTCTATACCTCCCTCATGAGTGATTAATGTCCTCTGTTTGTAAATATGACCAAAGTGGGAGGGGCACTCCATAAATCCCTCATGAGTGATTAATATCCTCTGTTTGTAAATATGACCAGGGTGGGAGGGGCACTCCATAAATCCCTCATGAGTGATTAATGTCCTCTGTTTGTAAATATGACCAAAGTGGGAGGGGCACTCCATAAATCCCTCATGAGTGATTAATTTTCTCTGTTTATACATTTGACCAGGGTGGGAGGGGCACTGCCCTCTGTCTGTGTGGATCCATGTCTTGATACTGTTCTGTGTCTCTGTTATCAATTCTGCCACAGGAATCGGTACATGGTTGTGTGCAACACTTTTCACTAGCGCTCTTCACTGGTGGTTCTTACTTCCACTGGTGCTGTCTGCAGCACCTTTCGCTAGTGTTTCTTACTTCCACTGGAGATATGTACAACACTTTTCACTATGTTTGTTCCTTCCACTGGTACTGTGCGAAGCACATTTCACTAATGTTCTTCTTTCCACTGGTGCTGTGTGCAGCACGCTTCACTGGTGTTTCTTCTTTCCACTAGTGCTAAATGCAGCACTCTTCACTGGTATTTCTTACTTTACTGGTGCTGTGTGCAACACTCTTTGCTAGCATTTCTTACTTTTACTAGTGCAGTTTGCAGCATGCCTCACTAGTGTTTTTTCCTAATACTGGTGCTGTGTGCAGCACTCTTTGCTAGTATTTCTTACTTCCACTGGTGCTGTATGCAGCACTCTTCACTAGTGTTCTTCCTTCCAATGGTGTTGTGTGCAGCACACTTCACTGGTGTTTCGTCCTTCCACTGGTGCTGTGTGCAACACTTTTCACTAATGTTTCTTCCCTTCTCTGGTGCTATGTGCAGCACTCTTCACTAGTGTTCTTCCTTCCAATGGTGTTGTGTGCAGCACACTTCACTGGTGTTTCGTCCTTCCACTGGTGCTGTGTGCAACACTTTTCACTAATGTTTCTTCCCTTTTCTGGTGCTATGTACAGCACTCTTTATTAGTATATTTCCTTATAGGCTCATAGGTGTGTACTAGGCTAATGGCCCTGGAGCCTTTACAAGCCTAGCCCATAGGATTACCCTGACATCGTGCCACCCAACCTTAGTTCCCAGTGCCTCTGTCAAGTAGAACCACTGGAGTCATTCCCGGGATGAATTTTCTATTTCCCATTCCCTCATCAAGATTTCTCTTGAAGAGGCCCAGTGAGGTGTTCTGCTTGACATGTATGGGAAGTCTATTCCATAGCATGGTCAGTCACTGGGTTATGAAACTGTCCCTCCAGCATGTTCTTTTGATTGTGGTAATGAGGTTGAGGTTTCTGGAGCATGTGGTGCAGAGGGATTGGGATTTCTTTAGATGTAGCATGTCTAACAGAGCTGGATCAGACATGGCTTTGTAAGTCAAGGAGAGATCGCCTCTAAGTAGGTGATATGAGACAGAGAATAGTTGGAGTTTTTTTAATCTGTCCATATAGAACAAGTGTTTAAGGCCTATGATCCTCTTAGTGAGGTACTTTTGCAGCCTCTCCAGTTGTTGCAGGTGTCTAATGAGGTACATGCCAAATGTGGCATTGTACTCGATGATTGGCCTAATGAGGAAAGAGTAGAGGGAAACAATGACCTCTTTCTTCCTGGATGTAAAACCTTTAGCAATGAGATGTGCCACATAGAAAGACTTTCTGACACATTTGGAATGTGGTGGTCAAAAGCGAGGTTGCTGTTAACCTGTGTCCTCAGATGTCTTATAACACCTTCTGTGTTCAGTGGACTACCATCAATTTGGTACTTCACGGGAGCTGGATTTTTTCCAAAGGGGATGATGACACATTTTTTGACATTGAGCTTAAGGCCATAGTTCTGACACCAGTCATTGGTCTCAGTGAGGCCTTTCTGTAGGATATCAATATCACTTGGGAAGTTAATAATAGCTCCCAACTTGCAATTGTCTGTGAACTTTGTCAGCCAGAGTCCCTTCATGTTGGCCTGGACTTTAGAGAAGTAGATACCAAACAGGAGAGGACCCAGGACCAAACCCTGTGGGACTCCACTTGTGACTGGTCGGCAGTCTGACTTGGAGTCAGCTACTTTCACAGTGTGGGTTCTATCAGTGAGCCAGTTTGCAACCCACCTAGTGATATAGGGGTTGCTGCCTAGCTTAGTGAGTTTTTCTATGATTCCTGAGTGGGGAATGGTATCAAAGGCCTTGGCCAGATCAAGGTAGGCTGTATGAACCAACTTGCCTTCATCCACAGCTCTGGTGACTGACTCAAAGAAGTTGACCAGGTGGAGCATGCATGATCTACCCTTCACAAAACCAAACTGTGTGGGATCCAGAGTATTGAGAGTCCCTATATCCTTGTTTATTAGGTCCATGATGATGTGTTCCATAGCTTTGCATATCAGACTTAGGCTAATGGGGCAATAGTTCCTAGGGTCTGTAGTTGCTCCTCCTTTGTGGAGCGGGATGACTGTAGCAGTGCACTATTCGGTAGGGACAAAGCCTGAAGTGAGACTGTGATTGAACAGGGCACACATTTAAGGTACCAGTTCACTCTGTAGTTCATGTAGAACACAGCCAGGGATATTGTTGCTGTTTGCAGTATCCCTGCCACTAGTGCTGCATGTAGCACTCCTCACTAGTGTTTTTCCTTCCACTGGTGCTGTGTGCAAAGCACTTCGCTGGTGTTTCTTCCTTCTGCTGGCTCTGCATGTGACACTCTTCACTAGTGTTTCTTAGTGTTTCTTCCTTCTGCTGGCTCTGCATGTGACACTCTTCACTAGTGTTTCTTAGTGTTTCTTCCTTCTGCTGGCTCTGCGTGTGACACTCTTCACTAGTGTTTCTTAGTGTTTCTTCCTTCTGCTGGCTCTGCATGTGACACTCTTCACTAGTGTTTCTTAGTGTTTCTTCCTTCTGCTGGCTCTGCATGTGACACTCTTCACTAGTGTTTCTTAGTGTTTCTTCCTTCTGCTGGCTCTGCATGTGACACTCTTCACTAGTGTTTCTTAGTGTTTCTTCCTTCTGCTGGCTCTGCGTGTGACACTCTTCACTAGTGTTTCTTAGTGTTTGTTCCTTCTGCTGGCTCTGCGTGTGACACACTCCACTAGTGTTTCTTAGTGTTTGTTCCTTCTGCTGGCTCTGCGTGTGACACTCTTCACTAGTGTTTCTTAGTGTTTCTTCCTTCTGCTGGCTCTGCGCGTGACACTCTTCACTAGTGTTTCTTAGTGTTTCTTCCTTCTGCTGGCTCTGCGTGTGACACTCTTCACTAGTGTTTCTTAGTGTTTCTTCCTTCTGCTGGCTCTGCGTGTGACACTCTTCACTAGTGTTTCTTAGTGTTTCTTCCTTCTACTGGCTCTGCATGTGACACTCTTCACTAGTGTTTCTTAGTGTTTCTTCCTTCTGCTGGCTCTGCGTGTGACACTCTTCACTAGTGTTTCTTAGTGTTTGTTCCTTCTGCTGGCTCTGCGTGTGACATTCTTCACTAGTGTTTCTTAGTGTTTGTTCCTTCTGCTGGCTCTGCGTGTGACACTCTTCACTAGTGTTTCTTAGTGTTTGTTCCTTCTGCTGGCTCTGCATGTGACACTCTTCACTAGTGTTTCTTAGTGTTTCTTCCTCCTGCTGGCTCTGCATGTGTCACTCTTCACTAGTGTTTCTTAGTGTTTCTTCCTTCTTCTGTGTTGTAGGATATGTTTAATCTAGCTCTCCTGTTCCCAGTGCAGGAAAAACTTTTTTTCAGCTGTTCAAGAGACTTTTTGTTCTGTTGATTGTGATGATATGTTGGGGAAGCCATCAGTATTGTCTTGGCATACTTTCCAGTGTACTTGGAATATTGGTTGCCGACTTTTCATCATAAAAGTGTATTTTTGTTCACCAGGGAGACCTTCGTTTCTAAAGTGAAGTCAAAATGTCTTTGGCATTAAAGAGAAGAAAAATTTGTGTGGTCAGCAAGCAGCTCTAAATTCATTCACCAGCATATCAAAAGCAGGTTTGCACAGAAGTCATTCATAAAAGAAAACTAGCGAGAGTTCCAGGGTGCAGGGTGAACAGAAAGTGGACTCCTGACGAGTGTCCCTGAATGAGCAGCACTGAGGAACGCTACTTGTGGAATAAAGAGTTTGAGGTTAAGAGCACTCCGCTGAAGGGCACGGAAGAGCCTGAACCAGTGACATTTATTGCTGTGGAGCCTATGGTATTGTATTTGACCAGAACCTAGTGGATGTGGAATGTGCCTGCAGGATTAGACTGAAAACAAAGTTTAATTTGCCCAGCCATTTCAGAATCAACCTTCTTAATTGTTTGGACTGACAGAAGTTTCTAAACAAAACTGGAGAACCTAAAAACACATGTAAAACTGCAGAGCTCTTGAGATTTGCCATGCATTGCACATGTTATTGCTAAATAAGAACAGAGACTTCTTGCCAACATTTTTATATTTTAAGAATTATTAGAAAATTCGTGAGACCTGCATTATCAACCTATCAGAGAATGAATATTCTCCAACAGGATGTTAATGTACAGATAAATCCTGGGGGGGAAACAAGTCCAAAGTTTCATGGCAGCATAATAAACTGCCGTGAAGCTCAGACAGAAAAAAATAAATGGCTGCCTTTTTTCTGCTCGCCAAACGTGGCTTTGTTGTTTAGCAAGCATTTAAAAAGTAGTTGGTATGTGCATGATTCTGTGATTCTGAATGTGTGTATGTGTGTGTTTGTGTGTGTGTGTGTGTGTGTGTGTGTGTGTGTGTGTGCGCGCGTGTGTACAGTGTGTGCAGTGTGTGTGTGTGTGGGTGTATGTGCACGTGTGTGTGTGTGTGTGTGTGTGTGTGTGTGTGTGTGTGTGTGTGTGTGTGTGTGTGTGTGTGTGTGTGTGTGTGTACATGTGCGTGTGTGCATATGTGTGCGTGTGTGTGCATGTGCTTATGTGCGTTTGTGTGTGTCTGTGTGTGTGTGTGTGTGTGTGTGTGTGTGTGTGTGTGTGTGTGTGTGTGTGTGTGTGTGTGTGTGTGTGTGTGTGTGTGTGTGTGTGTGTGTGTGTGTGTGTCTGTATATCTGTGTGTGTATGTGTGAACATGAGAAAAAGAGAGGAAGTTATAGAGACAGATACCACATACCTCTTAACGTCTTTCATCCACAGACGTCAGTCCATCAACATGCTTTGTCTGAATAATAAGCATAAAACTCTAATATCTGGCATTATTGACTGACTGTTATCCTCAGGGATTTACTAGCAAATCAAATGTTCTGTGAGGGACTGAGCAAAACTCTGCAACAAAATCAGGGACGTACTGGAAAACCAGAGACAGTTAAGAGGCAATGGGGTTGTTTTGCACTGTGTGATTTATTTTCATTCATTTTGACACATCTGAAGTGCATTTAGTCAACAAAGTGGCGGTATTTGTTGGGCATGTGTGTGTGTGTGTGTGTGTGTGTGTGTGTGTGTGTGTGTGTGTGTGTGTGTGTGTGTGTGTGTGTGTGTGTGTGTGGTGCATGTGTGTACTTTATTGACATACCTTGTATTTCGGAAGTTGTCCTCCAGCAAACATTATATGTGCTACAGCCTGTATGAAACATTAGGTGAAGGAACTGTGTTTCATCAAAAATGTAAAATAAAAAGTATATAGTAACAAAAACAAATATAAAACAATTTAACAGATAGTCCATTCTCTAAGCATAATCATGCCCTCCATAGTGGGCATTATCAGAGAAATAATGCCCTTTCAGGGATTGGGTCTGACTATACCCTGGGTGGGTGTTCATTCCCTGGTAATGCCCATCCTTTCAGATATTATTGCTTGTTAACTATTTGGCTTCATTTTCTTGCTGCCTTTCTTAATTGTTCAGAAGGGTTACAGACTTTGTCCTTTGGAGTCCTGGGACCCCTCTTGTTCGGTATATACTTCTCTGAGGTACAGGCTAACACGGGAGGACTATGGCTGACCAAGTTCGCAGATAACTGCAAACTGGGAGCCATAATCGATTCTCCGACTGACACAAGCATCCTCCAAAAGGGTCTCACAGAGATGGATACCTGGTGCCAGAGCCATGGACTCAAGCTAAATGCCAAAAAGTGCATAGTCATTCCCTTTGGAAAAAACAAAGTGCCCACAAATTACCACATAGGTGGTAATCCATTAAGTATGGAAGAAGTAATTAGGGATTTGGGGACCCAAGTAGATAGTAATCTCTCTTCTGACAATCATGTTGCCAAAGTGGTTAGAAAGACCTTCTATATAGCCCACCTTATCACGAAAGGGTTCACATCTAGATCAAGAGAAGTCATTGTGCCCTCTCTACTCATCACTCATCAGGCCCATAATTGAATACAATGCCCCATTTGGGATGTACCTTACCTGACACCTGCAGCAACTGAAGAGACCCCAAAAGCACCTCACCAAGAGGATCACGTGCCTCAAACGGATGCCCTATGCAGTTCGGCTAAAGAAACTCCAGCTCTACTCAGTTGCTTACCACCTACTCAGAGGCGATCTGTGCCTGACGTATAAAGCCATGTCCAACCCAGAATTAATGAACATGCTCCACCTCAGGAAATCCAAACCCTTAGAGCTACACACTCCAGGGACTTAAACCTCAACACAGAAATAAATAGGACATGCTGGAGGGACAGATTCATATCCCAGAGGCTCCCCTCACTCTGGAACAAAATCCTAATCCATGTTAGGCAGAGCCCCTCACTGACCCTCTTCAAGAGAAATCTTGACGAGTGGATGGGAGATCATAAGTTTACCCCTGGGATCTCTTCTATGCCCCTGCTAGACAGAGGCACAGTAAACTAACCTTAAAAGGGCTATCTTCTGTGACCTACTATACAGAGGCACAATTAACTAATCTAAAAGGGAGGCGAAAGCCAAACATACTCTGGCTAGGCTTATAAATGCCCTAGGGCAGATAGCCTAGTATCAACCTATGAATCTATGAACCTATGAATAGTCTGTGGAGACAAAAGTATATTTGGACTTTATGACTACAAAAAATAGGCTTTGCGGAGAGACCACCAAATTATGTGGGTGAACTGACTAATAGGGTGTAGAACAAAGACTGGACCATCTTAGCATGGACATGACACCTTAGTGAGTACACATGTAAGACATTTTTTATTAGTTATCTGGGTTTTATATATAATAGAACTACATTTTGTCTTGTAGATTTGTTAGGCAGCCATAATTTGGCTGCTGTGTTACTCAGTTTGGCATTCACCGGTACCTACTCCCTTCCATAATTGTGCTTATTGCTTTAAAAATGAATCCATATATGATAAGATAGATAGCAAAATGGCTGAAAGACAGAACCTATGAACTGCAAGTTGCAGGTGTCTCATGAGAAAGTGTAACAGTGACCAGAGGTGTTCCCCAGAGTGCAGTGCTGGGACCTCTCCATTTTGGTATGTAATTCTCAGATCTGCAGGCAGAAAGACAAGACGTTCCCAGACAATTGCAAACTAAGAGCTGTTGTTAAGCATATCTGTGATACCTAAACCCTCCGGAATGACTCGAGCAAAGTCTTGATGTGTTACAAACTGGCTCAAACTAAATCTTAAAAAATGCAGTGGCCTCACTTTTGGAAGACAAATCCTCCCCACATAATGCTGTCTAGATGACACACTTCTACAAAGTGAAAATGTAGTTAGAGCCATAGGTACTTGGGCTGATGGCTTCTGCTCTTTAGAGCATCATGTGATAATGATTATTAGGAAATTATTTTATTTATTTATTATTTATTATTTATTTATTTTACATTTGTTAACCGGGATGGTCCGACTGGATACATGTCCTTTTTCAGCGGAGGCCCGGGGAGAAAAGCTCCAACAGAGTTACATTGATAATTAGGTACAGTAAATGAGCTGAAAGAACTTAACAAAAACATAGGCTATTTACATACAAGTACAAGACTGCCATTACTATGTCTGAGATTACTACAAATGTAACATTAATAACATATTAGCAAATACAGTAGGCAGTATAATGACATAGAGTTAGACAGGATACATATTTCTTTATCACAGTATACAAAGTACTTATCATCTTAGCTAGTTGTTTATGTTTTAGTTAATGGCACAGAGCTAGTCTGGGTTTGAGCAAGGACATAGCCAGTGTGACTTGAAGTGGAGTTTTAGACTATTTTTGAATTGACTTAGAGAAGTTGCAAGCGTGATGTTATTTGGGAGAGAGTTCCATATTTTACCAGTGGTGTTGGCAAATAGCGCGTCACCACCTAGGTTGAGAGATTTAGTTGTTTGGACAAGGAGTCTGTTTGCTGAGCGAAGGCAGCTTAGATTGGAGTAGGAGTCATTAAGTTTTTAGTGCTGGGGTATTCTCAGGTTGTTTAAGGATTTTGAAGGCCTCTATGAGTTGGGACTGGTGAAGAAGGTGTGGGAATTCTATCCATCCAAGCTTTTTCAGGTTAGTACAGTGGTGTGTTCTGTAGGGTAGGCCTGTAACGAACCTGGCAATGTGATTATAGCAGGATGAGAGCTTGGCCAGATCAGATTTGTTAAGGTGAGTGAGGACAGGAGAGGCATATAGTAGGGTAGAGAGAAGGTGTGAACGGGCTGTGGCTGCCCTGGCATTTGGGTAAGGAAGGCTTTAATTCTATATAGCGTCCCAAGTTTCTTGTTGACTGACTTAATGGCTTGGTTGATATGTATATCAAATCTGAGTTTATTGTCAATGTTTACTCCTAATAGCTTTGTATAGGTGTCTGGGGAAATGATGGTCCCATTATTGGATTTTATAGTGAAGTTTTCAGTCAGAGATCTATTGGTTGGGTAGAAGAGAAGTAACTTGGTTTTGTTTGGATTTAAGATCAGGAGATGGTTGGCAAGCCAGTTTTCGACTTTGGTGAAGCTATGTTGGGTGGTAGTTAGTAGATTTGCAAGAGAGGCATTGGAACATATTATAGTCGAGTCATCTGCATATTGAATGCAGGTGGCTTCAGGGATGACTGTTTGGATGTCGTTTATGAAGACTGAAAAGAGGAGAGGTCCTAATATGGAACCTTGAGGAACTCCTATGATATTTGGTAGTAGGCAGGAGAGCTTGTTTTGCCACATTACTGCTTGTTGTCTCCCAGTGAGGTAAGCTTGAAACCAGTCAAGGGCTGGAGTATCTAGATACAGGGTTTTAAAGTATATAGAAGTAACTGATGGTTTACCATATCGAAGGCTTTGATAGGTCCAGGAAGAGAGCGGAGGATATTTTTTATTATTCGGTTAAGATTAATGTTTTCAGTAAAAGAGAGGAGGGCAGTGGTTGTACTATGATGGGGTCTGAATCCATGTTGAGAGTCTGTGAGTAGTTTATTTTGGGTTAGATAGAGCATTAGTTGGTTGTGCATGCACTTTTCCATAATTTTGGCAAGTGGTGATAGTATGGCTATAGGTCTATAGTTGGATAGTTCTGTGGATGAACCTCCTTTGTGGAGTGGAATAACATAGGATATTTTCCAAATTGAGGGATTGAGGCCTCGGTTATGGTTCTGTTAATTAGGATTGAGATAGGGTAGGCTACGACATCTGCAGCAATTTGCAGGTATTCAGCCGGCAGAAGATCGGCTGAAAGGGTGGTTGGCTTCAGTTTTTCAAAAGGGATCTGATAAAGGATGTGGACACTGGCTGGAAGTTAAAAGAGAGTGGTGAGTCGGGTATAGTGTTTATAGAAGTGTGGGGAGGAGAAAGTTGGTTAGCTAATGACTGGATGGTTTCTGTGAAGAAAGTATTGAATGAATTGGCTATATCTTCTTGGCTCTTGTCAGATAATGTTCCTGGGGTCGGAGTAGTGGATTTGCCTGGTTGGAGAAGTTTATTTATGCCTGCCCAGTACTTTTGAGGGTTATTCTGATGTTTATGTTGCAGATTGTAGAAGTATTTTTCTTATCTAGTATGATGGCTTTTTTAGTCTCATTTCTAAGTTGTTGGAATTTGATACAATCTAGGGGTAGTTTGGTAGTGCGCCATTTATCCCACGCTTTGTCTCTAGTTGTTATTTTGGTTTTGGTGTCTGTTGTTAGCCAGGGTGCTAGTTGAGTTTTAATTCTTATTGAGCGTTTAGGGGCATGCGAGTCAAGTATAGTAAGGAATGAATTGTTAAATGATGACACTGCCTCATCAAGGGGAAGGAGCTTTAGTTTTGTCCAGTTACATGATTTGAGTTCAAGTAGAAATTTAGTTGGGTCAAAGTTTATCTTGGATCTGATAGTCCTATAAATAGGTAAGCTTGTACAATTAATTTTGTCTTTCATGATGTATGTGAGCAGGTGATCACTAAGATCATTAGGGAGAGTTCCAGACATATAGTTCTGGGGATGACTGTTGGTGAGTATCCAGTCTAGTACACTCTCTTTTTGGTTATTGTTACCTGTACGTGTGGTAGATGATATTATCTGAGAGAATCCATGTAGGTTAACAGGGATGGGGTTGGACTGTGCTGTGCATTGGTTCCAGTCAATATTAACATCGCCCAGGACAATGGTTTCTTGAGGGTAGTTGTTGGCTATCCAATGTAGAATGACCTCTAGTGTTTCTACATTGTTCCCAGGGGGAATATAGGTGACAATTAGGTTAATGCCCTTATGATTATTTAGTAGAATTTTTAGAGCTAGTATTTCAGCGTTAAAGACCTGGGGTGGTTGTATAGGGTTAGTTATGATGTTAAGTGTGCTATTATATAAGACGGCTATTCCACCTCCTCTTTTCTTTACTCTATTTGCCCTAAGTATATTGTAACCAGAAGGCAGTTTATTTAACCCTGCTAACTGCCAATGGAAAATCAACACAGTCTAGAGTTAATCTCTCCCTTATACTTAGCATTGATCCAACCAGTTATTGAGTACCATGCCTCCTTTGGAGTGTATCTTACTAAACATAACAAATAATTAAAAAAAATTCTAACAAAAATTATTACAGACCTAAAGTCCCTGAGCTACTAAGATAAGCTGGAAACTCTATCCCTTTATTCAGTGTCTTTTAGACTTTTGAGGGGATATGTCCACTTACTGTACCATTAGAAACCCAGTTGTCCTGGAACTCATGTTTCAATGCAATATCAATATCTCTATCAGTACTAGAACAAGGGGTCTAAATCATCATCTACTGATAAAACATAGTGGAGGGACAGGTTTAGAACCCAACACTCCCAAATGTCTAGAGTCATTATCTTCCTTTAAACATAAACAGGATGACAGGATGGGTATCTACGAATTTACTCCAGAATTAACAACTGTGGCCCTCCTGGAGAATAGAGGTGTGGCCTGAGGGAGGGCACTAGTAACGAGAGAATGGTCATGAAACTCAATGGCCTTGGAATAGCTATGAATGTACACATTTCATTTTATACTGTTTTAGGCTTATTGACTGTTATCTACAACCGTATTTTATCACAATATTCAATATGGGTTTATAATATAGTAACTATTTACTCCTGGCTTTTCACCCTTTTGCCTTACAAAATTGCCTGTAGCTACATGTCAGCTATGTAGATGCCTACATGTACTGCATAAACTTAGAGGTGGACATCCCAGCCAGCCTTCATGTGGCATCTCTGGACACATTCCAGTGTTGGAGCAAAGGATCCAAAGCTATTTCCTTGTGGGCAATGTTAAGAGCTCTGGTCTCTCTGCTGTACCCCAGGACCAAATTATCATTAATGACAAGTGGTGGGGATCCAATCTCTTATGACCTCTATGAGGGAATTATATTCTAAAGCAAGGTTTACACCCCACAAGATGTATTATTTCTGACATGTTGCAAGATGTTAACTTTGCGTTCATAATTTGCCCTGACTGGATGATAACTTTGGCCCATGTCTAACAGCTGCTATTCTGCCAGGAGTCTTGGTTGTACACTACACTCAGAGAGGGTAGCACTTTTGCAGTCTGTGACAGTAACAAACTCATGTTATCCAAGGTGGATATTAGAGAGGCCAACTCCTTTGAACATCCTAGCTGCAGGTGCAAACTGTAGTTTTCTCTTCATCTACCAGATATTGTGAAAACATTCCTATAAGATCTCACTGATTTACTTTAAACTCAGCCTTGGGTTGCTGGCACTTAGTTGAGTTGGATCACTTTAACATCTGGGTGATGATGAAACACTGTCTCTAGTGAATGAATTTAACTGTATTATGAAAGTTTTGGGATTTGCTCAGGTTGTTAACTTTGCAATGTATAAATTTGGACACACCATGGACTTGGGCTTTCTAATAGATGTGGTCTTCACTGACCAGTTGGTGGAAGCAGTGTCATGGTCAGATGAGTTCCAGGTCCAATCTGGCCTTGTTGTGCCACACTACTGTTTGCCTGATCTTGAAGTACACATAATACTAATTATATTAATGCAAGCATTTTTTTCGAATATGCTCCTTCAGTTCCTTTCAGAGAATAGAGCTGACTCAATGGATGCCATAGTCAAAGGCTATATATATAACAAATCTCTCTCTCTCCCTGACTTTGGACTCATTGGACCCAGGTCATGTCTGCCCAGTCTTTACTAAGAGACACAAACCTTAGTTCAATTATAATGCCTGTTTTATGTTGGGAGCAGGTTGGAACATTGTTGGCATTGGACAGGGCTATGGCATGATAGGCTTGAGTATAAACATTATGCTAAATTTCATGCGCAGACTTCCTGCAAAAAAAGGCCACACGTCTGTGTAATTTCTGTCTTGGGAGCTCTCCTCTGTGGCCAGTTGACCAGCTGCACTTCTCTGAATTGTGGAGAAGTTCTGCACTCTATCTAATGACCAGAAGAGCTTTATTTGTCTGAGAATATGAGTCTGATGCTTGAATTTTTGCTGACAAGATTGTCTGTTCCTTTGGCTGTCCTGGAGGTGAAGGATTGCTGCCTCTACCTTTCCCTTTAACTAAAACCTCGCTGGTCTTTAATGCTTGATATTTTGAGTACTTCACTACTAATTAATCTAGTATATGACTGTCAACATGTGGGCTGGATCCTTGCCCATCTGGGCCGGTGGTGGCTTGTTTTGATGTACTACTCTCAGTAATTTACCAGACTTTGGTTACATCATTGAGGGAGATTATCCCCACTCTCAATAAACCATTCTCGACTCATAATACATAAAGGTTCTCTGACAGGGCATCATTTGGAAGTACTAGTCACATGATAATGTCCCAGGCATGCTGAATGACAAATATGAGTGGGTGTACATTCAGCAATGGTGAGGGAGGCTTAGCTGAAGGGGCTTCTGTACACACTGCTCACTCCAGTACTAGATGACATCTCTCTGGCTTCTGGTCTTCACAACGAACTGATGTTGGGTGTATCTCCAGTGCACTCCCACAGGGTATCTTTTAATGTTCACTAATTGATTGTGAGTGGCTATGCCAGAGCTTTGCATTTGGAATTTTGAGTATCTATAATATTGTTGTGACATTTGAAAGTGCTGAGAATACCAACCGTCTCAGCACTGATATTATAACAAGATTGCTTTTCTTTTTCTGCTTTTATCTTAACAAGGCTATTCTACAAGATCTTACTTATACAGTGAAAGATTTTCCTTGGCTTTCTATATCATTTATCAAAATATCTGTGAGTTATTAATATATATAGGTGTCCATATGTCTCTGTGATCATATGATCATAGCTTCTCACTGGTAATCCTTTGTTTCATGTGCTTTTTGCCACATGCCTGCTGACCATCAAACCTTCTAACCTGAGATGATGACTTATAACTTATAACCCTCTTCAACTCCCTCTGACTGGCATGATGGCCATAGAGGCTCCCTTGTCCAGACTAAGTGTGTCATAACTGCACCATATTGATGGGCCAGGAGGTATCAGGGAAGGGAATAGCCTATGAATGTCCATCATCCTGGCAGTCATGACAGCCATGTTCTTCTCTCCAATCCTCACTTAAAACTTGATTAACTCATTCATTTGATCCCTCCCACAGCTTCAACCCAGTACAAGTGTTGTCCTATTGGCCTGAAGATATAGCCTCACCTTCCCATGAGCATGGTCTTTGGCATTTAATGATGCCGCCTAACTGATCCTCATCCATGTAGATACATGGCTAGACCACAGCTGTCAGAAAGCCAGTCTGTCTTCTTCCCATTTGATGAAGGCAGGATTTTTTTTTCTATTTCTAAATCTGCCCCTTGATCGGTGACATTGGCACTGAGCAGCATGAATGACCACTAAACCTCCAACTTGCATCATGTTCGTGATGCTCCCATTCGGACACTAATGAAGGCTACAGAAATGGTTTGGTAACACCAAGCCCACAGTCTTGGTCTTGTTTCTTTTCGGTCACTGTAGGCACTGCTTACTTGGTGGAGATTACAAAGGATGGGTGAGCCAACATACCCACTCATTCCCATCCTCCCCCCGATGGGTGAGCCAACATACCCACTCATTCCCATCCTACCCCTGATGGGTGAACCAACATACCCACTCATTCCCATCCTCCCCCGATGGGTGAACCAACATACCCACTCATTCCCATCCTCCCCCGATGGGTGAACCAACATACCCACTCATTCCCATCCTCCCCCGATGGGTGAACCAACATACCCACTCATTCCCATCCTCCCCACAATGGGTGAACCAACATACCCACTCATTCCCATCCTTCCCCCGATGGGTGAACCAACATACCCACTCATTCCCATCCTCCCCCCGATGGGTGAGCCAACATATCCAGTTATTTCCATCTTCCCCCCGATAGGTGAGCCAACATACCCACTCATTCCCATCCTCCCCCTGATGGGTGAACCAACATACTCACTCATTTTCATCCTCCCCCTGATGGGTGAGCCAACATACCCACTCATTCCCATCCTCCCCCCAATCGGTGAACCAACATACCCACTTATTCCCATCATCCCTTGTTGGTTGCTTAGGTTTGTAGGAACAAATGCTCACTAATGCTAACCAGGTCATTTGTGCCACAGCCAGGCCTTTAATCCCTTTGCAGGAAGCCAGGTTCACTGATAATCATTGTACAAACTAACAGGCAGCTGTGTCCTGCAGTGGGGATATTTTTATGCTGTTCCAGTCATAACTGATCTGAATATACAGTATTGCTGCAAAGCTTAAACCACAGAATCCTAGTCACTAAGGATCAAAAAGAGTTCACAGTGAAAAAAAAAGAACCGAAAAGAAAAGAATACAAAGTTACCTTCCATACTCCAAGAAGACATGGTTTACGAAGTCTGAGTTCACCATATTACAGAGTCAGCGGTAGATTGTTAGTGGGGTGCAGATTCCAATTCAGGATCTTATTTTGATCCCTAATGACTGGGATGCTGTCCTTCAGGGCTGAAGTTATTAACCTCCTGCAGTGCATTTACATGGATGCTAAAGGAATAAATAATAACTGCATTTAGGGGAGATATTGTATTCAAGAGGTAAATGCGCTGTCTTGTTTTATGACAGGTTGTTTTCTGTGTTACAGGGAGACAATATTAGAGAGATATGGCATTACCAATATACTGCCTGGCCTGACCATGGTGTCCCGAGTGAACCTGGTGGCGTGCTTGGTTTCCTGGAGGTGGTAAACAAGAAACAACAGGAGCTTGGAAGTGTGGGCCCCATGGTGGTGCACTGCAGGTGGGTACTTTGATGGAAAAGAGGGAGCTACCACATCACTCTGGTGTAGTATCGATAAATGCCATCTATGTAGAGTTTCATCAAGGTGAAATGTGTGGAAACATATTTTGTGATACATTTAGTGAGTGCCCTGTGGTAGACTGGCATTTCTCCTGGAAATGGAACTCTGCTTTATACCTGTGGTTCACAGGAATGGGGTTCTGTGACTCCAAACCTGAAATGGATAACATGAGTTCAGAAAATGTATAACTTTATACTTATTTTGGTTTTTGGGAAGGAGGATCAACCTCCAGTAACTGGCTTTCTTCCATAAATGTAAAGTGTTTTGACTCATTTACAGAATGCTATGCTACATTACATTTGTTTAACAGCAGAAATGGACAATATGTCTATCTAGTGTGCCCTTTTAAGTGCATTCAACATTCTACTGTGAATGGTCTTTTGGGTCATCATCACCTTCAATCGCCTTCTACCCATTTTATTACATAGGGTCATGGTGTCATGTCAACTGCCACCATTCTTAAAAATTCAGTGCTACTGTCCTACTTTTATCAACAGTTATGTCTGACTGTCCTGCAGTAACTGCATTCCATTGAATTACCTGATTGGTTGAGCCTATCTCTATCTGCCCTTGCTATAGTTGCACTCACTCTACTCACCATACCCTACCCTCAATTCTCAGCCACCCCCGCATCATCTACACTTATTGTAAGCTACTCTCTACCTACCACAACACCACCAATCATGAAACAGCTTACAATCTACACTTTTGCCCCTCCTTCACACACCCACTAACTACTTCTTACCTTTCTTCTTTCTATTAGCTAGAGTGCATCTACATAGTAACTCAACAACCTCTCCCACTTCACCCAACCCACAACCAGTCCAACCTCAGCCAGCCCTCTATCACCAGCCAAACAGTTTACACTTCACTAACTGAACACTTGCATAATAATCTGCATGCTATTCAAAGTACTAAAATTCACTTCCTCGTCTCTTTCTCATGCACTTAATCAATCACCATACACCGTTCAACACCAGTCTTATGCCTAGTGCTCAGTCCGTTGGTCTCAATGGCAATTACGCCATATTTCATTCCATATAGCCACACAACCTTTACAACATTATTTTAACTATATCAATAAATTGTTTACAGAATCGGATTTGAGCTTATCAATTTCCTTCTTCTGGGTGATCTGTGTTCCCTGTTATAATTATATAGGTTAAAAAAGACTACTGCAGTGTGATCACAAGAAATCTGATAAACTAGTAACTTTACCACAATGCTTATTAGTTAATAACTAAATGTTTAAAAATGAATTGTCTACTTCTAAGGCTAACACTGCAATAAGAAACATACCCTCTGCAAAACAAAACTCAGCAAGTAATGTGTTAATTTGTTTTAAATGTGAGGGAAGAGGATCACTTTGATACATTCTGTGCTGCTAATACTGAAGACAATAATGCCAGTAAAATAAAAAAAAATAATTGCATATTTCCAGATGACGTTGAACTTATGGAGTGTGATAAAACTGCAATTAAAGTAACTGAGTCAGCAATGTGTCACTGTGTGACAACCAAGCTAGTGAACTGTACTGTATTTTCAGAAAGAAGGTAGTTGAAGTCTTGCTACATACTAGAAGCATAAATTCCTTTTTTAGGGTGTGTGTGAACATAAGATTAGTAGCAAACAGATAGTGGACATTATATCCTTGCACAGTCAAATAAACAAGTATTTGTTGATGTAGTTATTTAGTTAGTTATTTACTAGAGTTGTTAACCAGGTAGATTGACTGGTTCATGGACTCTTTTCAAACACTATGTATGCCAAGCAGGAATACAAACATAAAGTTATATTAAGAATAAAAATAGCAATGTAGGAGCATATTATGACAGAAACAACAGATACATTTAGTTAGGAGGCAGAATCTATTTACTGGTATAACATGACAACAAAATGAATAGTTTTTACAATGTAAAAAGTTTTAAAAGAATACCCTTGTAATATGAGTATCACGTTGCTCATGTAGAAATGTTATTTATTTATTTATTTATTTATTTATTTATTTATTTATTGACATTTGGTTTCCTCCCACATCCCAAAGACATGCTGTAGGTTGATTGGACACTCTAAATTGGCCCTAGGTGTGAGTGTGTGCATGTGTGTGCCTTCTGTGGAAGGTTGGGTGCCAGGCTGGCAACTCGACACCGTAAAACTCCACTGCCAATGATGAGTGGACAGATGATCCGCTGTGGCGACCCCTAACCGGGAAAAGCCGAAAGAAGAAGAAAGAAGATTTATTTATTGACATTTGATTAGTGGGAAATTCCAACTGGGTAGGAGTCCATTTTCAGAGGAGGCATGGAAAGAAACGTTACAAAGTATTACAAAAGCATTTTTTGAACAATAATTTTACAAGCTTCAAAAATAACACAAAACATACACACAATTTAAATAATTATACCAAATTAGATAACATGTGGCAACATGTATTATAGATAGATACAACTTATATTACAATGATTTAATTATTATATACATTTTAGCCAGTTTTCAGAAGTTTTAAATGTAAGGCAGTATAAAATCTACAGGAACTGCTGCAATAAGAGGTGAATGAAAAAACAGGGTCATGGCATATTTAGAGAGTTGGAGGTGAATGAAAAAACAGGGTCATGGCATATTTGGAGAGTTGGAGGACAGAAACTAATTGAAGTTAGGAAATGAGTGAAGACGGGTGAGTAAGGAGGTACACGGAACGGGTAGAAACGTGTTCATATTTCAGCTTTATCCTTGGGTTGAGCATGTGAGCATGAGCTGAGCAAGATTTTGGCTAGGAGGTCTTTCATAATGGTTTTAAAGGGCTGGTGAGAGGTTATTGGCCTGATGCCTTAGCAACATGGTATGAGTACAGACCACACCCAGCAGATTTGATAAGTTTGTGCACAAAGAGACATTTTTGGTCATTGGAGTGCAATGTCCAGCTGGGAATATAGTTGTGTAGAATGGTGTTTAATGCTATATAAGCAGATAGATGCTGGATAATTTTAATGTTCTAGGTGTATCTGTTAGCTGATGGGGCAGTTCTAATCAGTTAGGCTTTTTTGTACCATACAGTGCTGAGTTCTGAAAGGGGTGTTCACAGCAAATTCAGCCACTTTATTGTAGCATTGCTTTTTGCGATACCTGGAAGTTAGTAAGCATGAAGGTGCCATAAACAAGTGAAGGGGAGGGGGTAAGTAGTGGCAAGTGAAGTTTTAGTTGTGTTGATGCGAAGGTTTTTGCCTCTATAAATCATTCCTAGTTGTTGGTGATTTTTTATGTAATTTTGTAAATGCAGGTCAAATTTAAGCTTTTATCATCCATCCGCATTTGTTAGGAGAAGTGACTTCAATGGCTGTATTATTAAGACAGAGGATTTTACATTTTGTTTTTTCATAAAAGATGGATTTGGAAAAAAGTTCTATTTTTTCTGGGGGGTGAGCATGACTTGTGAGTTACAAGGCCATGTTTCAGTGACTGCTAAAGCTTTTTGGAGATGTGGCAGGTTGTCAGATGTGCATATGAGTGCAGAGCCATTTGAGTATTGTATTATGGAGGCCTGTTGTGTGAATATGCAGAGAGTGTTGGTGAGAATGTTAGAGGAGTGGAATAAGGACAGATCCTTGTGGTACACTGGTGGTGACTGGGAGGTATGGAGAGAGGATGGAGTGCCATTTTACTGACTCATACCTATTGGACAAGTAACTTCTAAAACCACAAAAACAGTCACCAGCCCATACAGGTTCCTGAGTTCTGAATAAATCCAAAAGCAATTAATGATAAAAACACGGAAGAACTCAGGTACAACCAAGGTTTTCAGTTTCAGTTGAAGTTTTAATGTTAAAACATAAGCGCTTTCGCAGGAAAATCTACTTCATCAGATACTAATAAATACAACTAAAATGTGCTTCTTTTTATACAACCTCCAGCAAGCACTATTAGTCACATGATACAAATTAGGTAAAAACAATTAACATCATAGGGTGTAACCTGAGCTTACTACCCTACCGAATGAAAGAAATGCTTGCAAGCATGCACTGCTATCAATAGAAGGCACTTATGAAAAATATATAAAAAATTCACATTCATATATATAAAAACACATATACATATGTAATACACAGTCTTTTAAATGCAACTTTAGATATGACATTTATATATTTGTAAAAGTGTATATATAAAAATATACATAAAATATTACATATATATGTAAGCACACTTTATCAGGAATACATTTAAAAAGAAAAAAGAGAAAAAACTATCTAAACAAGGGTCTGGATTTAAGCTTGGGTTTAAGTGGCACATATTCATTTAAACCATGACCTGAATCTCCCATAAGTCTGATGATCCATCTGGCCTCTAACTGCTCAGTCATATTATGTATGTCACATCCCCTGATGTCAAAAATTCTGCATATGGCCAGAAACTTAAAGGTGTGTTCATAGGGTCATAGGTTCATAGGTTGGTACTAGGCTATCGGCCTTAGGGCCTGTACAAGCCTAGCCATAGCAATTCCCTGGCTATTTCTTCCCACAATATTTACTTCCCTGAACCCCTGTCTAGCAGGGTGACTGACGTGATCCCCGGGGTAAATTTCCTATCTCCCATCAAGTCTTCAAGGTTCCTTTTGAAAGGGGCCAAAGAGGTGCTCTGTTTGACATGTATGGGCAGTCTATTCCAGAGTATGGGGAGTCTCTGGGTCAGGAACCTATCCCTCCAGTATGTTTTGTCCATTGTGATAACAATGTTTAGGTCCCTGGAGCATGTGGCTTTGATAGATTGGGATTTCCTTAAGTGTAGCATGTCCAACAGCTCTGGGTTTGAAATGGTCTTGTATGTTAAGCAGAGATCTCCTCTGATTAGACGATATGCGACAGAATATAGCTGGAGATTTTTTAGTCGGTCAGCATAGGGCATCTGCTTTAGGCCTGTGATTCTTTTAGTGAGGTGTTTCTGTGGCCTTTCCAGTTGTTGCAGATGTATTGTGAGGTACATACCAAATGGGGCATTGTACTCTAATGAGTCTAATGAGGGATGAGTACAGTGGGACAATGACCTCCTTTTTTCTGGATGAAAAGCCCATAGTGATGAGGTGTGCCACATAGAAGGATTTCCTGACTATTTTGGCGATGTGGTTATCAAAGGTGAGACCACTGTCCACCTGTGTTCCTAAGTCTCTTATCACACTTTCATGTTTAATGTACTGCCACCTATGTGGTAATTCACAGGTACATGTTTTTCCCAAAGGGGATAACTATACATTCCTTGGCATTGAGCTTGAGCCCATGGATCTGGCATCAAGCATCTGTTTCTGTAAGGCCCTTTTGTAGAATATCCACATAATTTGGGGATTCAGTAATGGCTCCCAGTTTGCAGTCATCTGCGAACGTTGTTAGCCAGAGTCCCTTAGTGTTGGCCTGTACTTCAGAGAAGTAGATGCCAAAAAGAGCGTTCCCAGGACTGAACCCTGAGGTACTCCACTTGTAACTTGTCTGAAGCTGGATTTGGAGTTGGCTACTTTTACAGTGTGGGTTCTGTCAGGAAGCCAGTTGGCAACCCATCAGGTGATGTAGGGATTTATGCCCAGCTTAGTAAGTTTATCTATGATTCCAGAGTGGGGGATGGTGTTGAAGGCCTTGGCAAGGTCCAGATAGGCTGTATGGACCACCTTACCCTCATCCACGGCTCTGGAGACTGATTCGAAGAAGTCAATCAGGTTCAGAAGACATGATCGGCCCTTCACAAACCCAAAGTGGGTGGGATCTAGTGTTTGAAGGTTGCTATAAGTTCCATGATAATACATTCCATGGCCTTGAAGATCAGGCTCGTCAGACTGATGGGATGGTAGTTCCCAGGACCCAAGGTGGATCCCCCCTTGTAGAGTGGGATAAATGTAGCTGTGCAGCACTCAGTGGGCATGAAACCTGAGGTGAGGTTGTGATTAAACATGACACTTGGGTGCCAGTTCATTTTGTAGTTCATGTAGTACACAGCCCGGGATGCCATCTGGTTCCATGGATGCTGTATTCTTAGCTTTGGAGACTACTTTTTTACCTGTGTGGCCATGATTACTGGAATTTGGCAATCTTTCGGTATTGAGATCGGCCCTTTAGGAGGTGAGAGGGGGGGTGAAGTTGGCACTGAATTGACCTGCCAGGATATTGACAATGTTCTTGGGATCAGTATATTTAATGCCATTCTGTTGTAGCTCAGAGCAGATCTGAGCATTGCCATTTAGATTCTTGACATAGTTATAGAATGCCTTGTGGTTGTCTTTGGAATCTTTGGCAATTTTATTTTTGTAACTAGCTTTGGAAGATTTTATGAGGGCTCTCAGCTTCTTACTGAGGCTGGTAAGGGAGTTTTTTGCATCCTGGGATTTACCTCTTTTCTGCAACAGTTTTTTCCTTCTGTTGTATAGTTTTTTTATGACAAGGGACCACCTGATTGGCTTCCTTTTTTTGGAGGACAGTGTCTTGGTTCTATTTGGGATGGCACAATTCATGCAAGAGTGGATGTGCTCATACAGTGCTTTAGTGTAGGATTCGGCAGTCGAACTTTCAGTTCCCGTCTGCATGGGTGTCATGAAGTTTGTCACTTCTGACTTAAGTAGCATGAAGTTGGCCTTGGAGATGTTTTTTACGGATGTTTCCTTACTGGGATGGTGGGGGTGGGATGTGGATGTCAAAGGTGATTAGCTTATGGTCTGACCTATCCAATGAAGGGGTGATCACTGGTGTGGAGCATCGATTTCCCATGTTGGTAATGACCAGGTCCAGGATATTGGAGCCCCTGGTGGGACTATGGATTAGTTGATCCAGGGCGTAGGAATTTATGGATTCCAAGGACCGTTGGGCAAAGGTGTTGGTACATGAGTAGTTTTCCAAGTTAATGGCAGGGTAGTTGAAATCACCCAGTATTAGGGTGTTTGGTTGTATCTTAATATTTTCCAGTATGTTTAGAAAGGTGTAGTGAGAATCTTGGGGCATGGTGGGGGATCTGAAGCAAGCTACAATTTGTATTGCAGTCTTACCTAGTGTTAGTTGCACCTGGAGAATTTCAGATGGATTGTGTTAGTACCGATAACATGCCAAAGCCTAACTTTATTTCTCCTACTGATATAGTAAATATGTTCTTGAATCCTTTGTTTGAAGGGTATGTCTGTTTTGCCTATAGAGAATTTTTTACATTTAAGGCCTTGAGCTAAATAAACTATATGTTGGCTCTCACATGTGGCTTGCACCTGAAAGTGAAGGACTTTATTCTGGACTAGATGTTCAACGCTATCTGTGTGGTCAATGTATTTACAATAGTTGCATTTGCCACATGGATATGTTCCAACCACTCTATTAGACTGAAAAGCGTTCTTACAGGAGTATCATAATCAGAAACCAAGTTAGAGAGAAAAAAATAAAAATGCTTAATAAGGCATGATTAATAAGTCACAGAAATTAGGCATGATTAATAAGTCACAGAAGTTAGGCATGATTAATAAGTCACAGAAATTAGGCATGATTAATAAGTCACAGAAGTTAGGCATGATTAATAAGTCACAGAAATTAGGCATGATTAATAAGTCACAGAAGTTAGGCATGATTAATAAGTCACAGAAATTAGGCATGATTAATAAGTCACAGAAGTTAGGCATGATTAATGTCACAGAAATTAGGCATGATTAATGAGTCACAGAGTGCCTTGAATGGACCAATAATCCTAGTATCTCAGGTAGTATCATGTTCAGTAATGGCTTTAGGAATGTGAATAACATTTCAGAATTGGATCAATGGCCTAAGGTCAGAACTGATGGGTTGGTATAGAACCTTGGTAAGCCTACATACTTACAACACTAGAGATAATGAAAAGATACAGGCAGATACGACTTACCCCATGAAAAGATACAGGCAGATACGACTTACCCCATGAAAAGATGCAGGCAGATACGACTTACCCCATGAAAAGATACAGGCAGATACGACTTACCCCATGAAAAGATACAGGCAGATACGACTTACCCCATGAAGAGATACAGGCAGATACGACTTACCCCATGAAAAGATGCAGACAGATACGACTTACCCCATGAAAAGATACAGGCAGATACGACTTACCCCATGAAAAGATGCAGGCAGATACGACTTACCCCATGAAAAGATACAGGCAGATACGACTTACCCCATGAAAAGATACAGGCAGATACGACTTACCCCATGAAAAGATGCAGGCAGATACGACTTACCCCATGAAAAGATACAGGCAGATACGACTTACCCCATGAAAAGATACAGGCAGATACGACTTACCCCAAGAAAAGATGCAGGCAGATACGACTTACCCCATGAAAAGATACAGGCAGATACGACTTACCCCATGAAAAGATACAGGCAGATACGACTTACCCCTTGAAAAGATACAGGCAGATACGACTTACCCCATGAAAAGATACAGACAGATATGACTTACCCCATGAAAAGATACAGGCAGATACGACTTACCCCATGAAAAGATACAGGCAGATACGACTTACCCCATGAAAAGATACTGGCAGATACGACTTACCCCATGAAAAGATACAGGCAGATACGACTTACCCCATGAAAAGATACAGGCAGATACGACTTACCCCACGAAAAGATACAGGCAGATATGACTTAACCCATGAAAAGATACAGGCAGATATGACTTACCCCATGAAAAGATACAGGCAGATACGACTTACCCCATGAAAAGATACAGGCAGATACGACTTCCCCTCTGCCAAAGAGCCAAAGAATGGCTGTAACACCTGATGGTCTTTTCTAGTTCACAGTGTAAATATTTAGCCTACCTGGAGCCCAAGCAACTTCACAGTGTAAATATTTAGCCTACCTGGAGCCCCAGCAACTTTTCAGAAGCTGATGAATAAAATATTGAGGCTTCATTTTTTTCTGCTGCAGTGTGCCTGGATAACATTTTCATTCTTTCGGAGGATTGTTAGTCTTACATACCTAAAGTACGTGCTAGAATTCATAAAGTAGACAGCCTTGACTACAAATGCTAAAAAAACTAAACTGGAAAGCCAAGTACTTAAGCACCTTATAGTAAGATGGGTTTCGTATTAAAACACCAAACGCTGAAAACACGAACGGCATTTCATTGACACATATTCAGCGAAAGCTGAAAATGTTGAAACCACAGAACAGCGATTTCTTTCCTAGGGAAAGAAATCGCTGTTCCAGCCCCCCCAAAAAAAACATTAAACACTTCCAAACACATACACACATACCCTAACCCTAATTATACCCCCCCAAAAACCAGTTAACAACTAAATACACATATGCACGGAACCCAACCATACATCTAATGAAAAAAAAAACAGTAAACATTTTAAAACATATGCACCTACCTTAACCCGCACCCTAACCCTAAGGTCAGTAACTCTCGCACATTTACTTAAACATTTCCAAACACATACACACTTAGCTTAACCCTAATCCTACCCCCCCCAAAACAAAGTAAACAGCTGAAAACACATACACACGTAACTCAACCATACATCTGACGCAAAATAAAAAACAGTAAACACTTTCATGCATATGCACTTACCTTAACTCGCACCCTAACCCTAAGGTCAATAACTGTTGCACAATCACGCTCGGGAGCTATACCAGACAAGGGACCACACTACACTTCAGAACAGGTAAAGCAACGAAGTGGTCAAGTGACTTCTTTCCCAGGGAAAGAATTTGCTGAACAGCCGCTTTACTGTTTTGCCTGTTCACCCTACATGTGTCGATGAAAACGCATTCGACAAAATGCGTTTTCATCATTCTAATAGGAACCCGTAAGATGCCCTCGGAAATTTTTCATACGACTCAAAACTCTTCCATGACATCATGAAACACTGATCCCACAAATAATCAAAATCTACATTAGTTAAAGAACAGAAAAGTCTTATGTTCCAGAAATACAAGTTGCCAACTATATATAGCAGATGGAACACCGTACACTGAAAATTAAAATATGTGATGACGCATTAGGGAAAACAAAGTGTAAATAAGCAGCTGTTGCAGTTACATAGTAAATTGTTTTGATTACCCAGAATGCCTTGATGATGTATGTAACTCATTCTCAGTATATACCATGGCGTCATTTTGTGAGTGTGGTTACATAAAAAATTGATAGACAACATTTTATAATCTTCATTTTTTTAAAGTATTTTCTACTTTAATGTCTGAATTATACCTGAAAATGTAAAGTAAAACAAAAATGCATGGAAAGTGCAGATGGATACCTTATATCACTGACTCAAGCACTCAGTAGTGAAATAGAAACTACGGGGATCAAACCCAGCAGTGACATCACAATGTAGTAGAACATAATAATCTTAAACCTCTCCACCATTGAGCAATTGTGGACTAAAGTGAGCAATAGATGGGTATGCTTTTCAACTGACATTTAAGAAACCATAAAAGCTGACATGAATGCATACAAAGTAAGGCTTACATCATGGTCCTTACTCAAAATTCATCACTGCATTGCTCTTAGGCAATTTGGTTGGTTCAAATGACAAAGGTATGTTTCATTCACTCATCTTAAACTTAAGAACAGGCTATTATTTGCCAATAAATGTCTATTCTTATGTGGCAGTATGTGTTGTTCTGACTCTCCACAATCTGTGTAGTCACCAAATATGGACATAAATGTTCTTGACAAAGATGTCTAATCACTTCAGAAACACACTAATCTTGAATTATATGTCTGGAAAATGGAATAAAATTCTGAAAACTAGAAAACAGCCTATGGCTTGGCCTCTGTTCTAGGTGTGTCAGTAAATCCACTAAATGAATGTATATTTACAGTACCCTTATTTGCAGGCCTTCCTGTTACCTATCCCTCTGCGTTCCTGTTATATACTTTGTTCATCCTCTACTCTTCCACTAAGCTTTCACACAATCCTAGCATCTTCCACTTCTCATCCATTTTACTGTTTTCTACATTTTACCCACCCACTCGTTTATTCCTCATTCATTAAAAACCTGACGTTTCCACTGAGCTGCTAGTTGTGTCTTATTTATTTGTTTGCCATGTTTATGGCCTTACATTTTCTGTTTCCCATTTGTCTTGGTTTTTGTGCCGTGCTAAGAGCTGTCTTCCTTACTTCTTCAGCCCTATGACTGTGCTCGTTAATGTAGCTACCACACCTCGATTATTTCTTCTTTTATTGTAGTTCACATCGCCCTGTCGCCTATCGCATATATCCTGATTTATTCACCCATTGTATCCATAGCTTTCTCTTTTTTCTTTTATTTACTGCTAGGTCTTATGATTCTAAATATTTATGGATACACACACATATTTACTTTCTCTGCCTATTGACCACTTTCCCTTACTATTCACCTTATGTCTCCCTTAGCCCTTCACCCCTGTGCTATCTGGTCACCTAGCTGATTTTAATACACATGGCTACTACAGAGCAAGTTTCCAGCATACCTTTGTTAAACCAATCAGATGACACAGTACAGAGCAAGTACCCACAATACCTTTGTTAAACCAATCAGATGGCACAGTACAGAAAATGTGTTTATCTAATTCGGCATTAGTTGTTGCAAAGAAATCAGATGTAGTGCTATGACATGGAATAGATGTGTTTTAAAACAAAAAAAACATGTATTTTTTACCAACAGCAAGCCCAGTTGCACCCCCAATTTATATATGTCCATGTGTGAGGGACTGCACTCACAGCCACACCACTTTTATTTTCTCACTAGGATATTGGCATTGCTTCAGCAGAAGAGACAGGGATCTTTTTAATTTTAATGTCTAGCAGTTCAGTGGAGAGTACCAAGGCTATGATCTCCTAATGAGCTTTATCTTGTATTCCTAGGTTTGATTCCTTATCAGCCTACATTTGCATAATGTGTGTATTTGAGGAACTGGTTTATACAAACACTGCTCTTAAGTTGTACATTGAAACAAGCACTAATGCTGAAAGGTTTATTGGGTCAAATAATTAAAATAGTGGAGAGCATAGTGAGCACAATGTCACGTACCAAGGGAAGGGGGGCACAATGCCACATACCAAGGGAAGGGGGTGTTTGCTTCCCTGCAGAAATACTGCTTTTTTGGCTGCTGTATGTTTTGGTCAGCTGTTTCATAGCTGCTGTTTGAGGCAGCTGAAGTAGAACCATTCTAGGATGCTTATAACATGAAACCCTGAACTTGCCAAGATTACAGGCATGACCTAGAATCAGTGAGACAAAGAATAAATGTGTTAGCTAGTGCATAAAACAAAAATGCAGGATATAACAATGAATTGTAGTGGGATATCAATAGCAGCAGAACATGCAAAGAGACTCCTTTTAGCTATATCTGGTGGTGATCTAAGTTGGACAGTCGAAGAAAGTGTTATGGGTTGGTGAGAGCAAATGTGCTTACAGAAGGACAGACACTTTCAGCAGAAAAATGGATGTTATTATCCTCCAGTCATATGATGAGGACATTTATGGATGATTGGTTAATATTCTGGTGACATCATCGTAAGTGTGAAGACAGAGACAGTGTGGTTGTTATCCAATGAAGTAAGAGGGTGTAACATTAATGGTTAAACAGAAGTAAAAAGGTGTAAATTAATGGTTAAACAGGAGTAAGAGGGTGTAACAAAACAGCTAAACAGGAGTAACAGGGTGTAAAATAAAAGCTAATCAGGAATCCAAGGGTGTAACATAACCTTTAAACAGGAGTCATAGGTAGGGTTGCCACCTTTTCAAATGCCCAAAGTGGGACATTTTTGGTACAACTGTCAGATTTTGCAAGGCAAAGCATACCCACGCCAAGTACAATGGACAAAAATTCACTTTTTTGCCTAAATAAAAGCTTATCCTCGTAGCATTTTTGTTACTTATTCTGTTTCTTATAACATTTTGGTGTTTCAGATACAGAATAATTGTTTTATGCGACTATTACATAAAATATAGGAAATATTTTTGTCCCAAAATCTCAAGACATTTGCCATTTTTTCAATCTTTTTGCAGGACATGACTATACAAAGAGGAACTGTCCCTTGCAAAGTGGGACAGGTGGTAACCCTAATCATAGGATGTAACATAATGGTTAAACAGAAGTAAGTGGGTGTGGCATATTGGTTAAACGACAGTAACAGGGTGTAACATAATGGTTAAAAAGAGTGTAAGACAACTGCTAAACAGAAGGAAAAGAATGTAATATAACAGTTAAACAGGAGTAGGAGGGTGTAATATAATGGTTAAACAGGAGTAGGAGGGTGTAACATAATGGTTAAACAGGAGTAGGAGGGTGTAACATAATGGTTAAACAGGAGTAGGAGGGTGTAATATAATGGTCAAACAGGAGTAGGAGGGTGTAACATAATGGTTAGACAGGAGTAGGAGGGTGTAACATAGGTTCATAGGTTCATATTAGGCTATCTGCCCTAGGGCATTTATAAGCCTAGCCAGAATGTGTTTGGCTTTCGCCACCCATTTTAAATGAATTTTGCTGTGCCCTTTTTCGAGGTTAGTATACTCTGCCTCTGTCTAACAGTGACACAGAAGTGATACCCGGGGTAAACCTACAATCTCCCATCCACTCATCAAGATTCCTCTTGAAGAGAGTCAATGAGGGACTCTGCCTAACCTGGACTGGGATTTTATTCCAGAGTGAAGGGAGCCTCTGGGTTATGAATCTGTCCCTCCAGCATGTCCTATTTATTTCAGTGCTGAGGTTCAAGTCTCTCGAGCACGTAGCTCGATGGGATTTGGATTTTCTGAGGTGCAGCATGTCCATCAATTCGGGTTGGACATGGCTTTATACGCCAGGCACAGATTGCCTCTGAGCAGGCGGTATGCCACTGAGTAGAGCTGGAGTTTCTTTAACCGGGCAGCATATGGCATCTGTTTGAGCCCTTTGATCCTCTTGGTGAGGTACTTTTGGGGTCTTTCCAATTGCTGCAGGTGTCTGGTAAGGTACATCCCAAAGGGGCATTGTACTCAATTATGGGCCTGATGAGGGATGAGTAAAGAGGCACAATGACATCCCCTGATCTAGATGTGAATCCCTTCATGATTAGGTGGGCTATATAAAATGTTTTTCTAACCACTTTGGCCACATGGTTGTCAAATGAGAGATTGCTATCAACTTGGGTACCCAGGTCCCTAATTACTTCTTCCATACTTAATGGATTACCACCTATGTGGTAATTTGTGGGCACTTTGTTTTTGCCAAAGGGGATGACTATACACTTTTTGGTGTTTAGCTTGAGGCCATGGCTCTGGCACCAGTTGTCTGTTTCTATGAGGCCCTTTTGCAGGATGCTTGTGTCTGCTGGAGAGTCGATTATGGCGCCCAGTTTGCAGTCATCTGCGAACTTGGTCAGCCACAGTCCTTCCATGTTAGCCTGTACCTCCAAGAAATATATACTGAACAAGAGAGGTCCCAGGACTGAGCCTTGTGGGATGCCACTTGTAACTGGTTTGGAGTCTGACATGGCTCCAGCAATTCTAACCATGTGGGTTCTGTCCTTGAGCTAGTTTGCAGCCCATCTAGTGACATAGGGGTTTATATTTAAGCTGGTGAGCTTATCTATAATGCCCGAGTTGGGGCAATTCTTTTGCAAGGTCCAGGTAGGCTGTGTGGACCACAGGAGTAGGAGGGTGTAACATAATGGTTAAACAGGAGTAGGAGGGTGTAACATAATGGTTAAACAGGAGTAGGAAGGTGTATCATAATTGTTAAACAGGAGGGAGAGTGTAACATAATGGTTAGACAGGAATAGGAGGGTGTAATATAATGGTTAAACAGGAGTAGGAGGGTGTAACATAATGGTTAAACAGGAGGGTGAGTGTAATATAATGGGTAAACAGGAGGGTGAGTGTAATACAATGGTTAAACAGGAGTAGAAGGGTGTAACATAATGGTTAAACAGGAGTAGGAGGGTGTAACATAATGGTTAAACAGGAGTAGGAAGGTGTAATATAATGGTTTAACAGGAGGGAAAGTGTAACATAATGGTTAAACAGGAGTAGGAGGGTGTAACATAATGGTTAAACAGGAGTAGGAGGGTGTAACATAATGGTTAAACAGGAGTAGAAGGGTGTAACATAATGGTTAAACAGGAGTAGGAGGGTGTAACATAATGGTTAAACAGGAGTAGAAGGGTATAACATAATGGTTAAACAGGAGTAGGAGGGTGTAACATAATGGTTAAACAGGAGTAGGAAGGTGTAATATAATGGTTTAACAGGAGGGAAAGTGTAACATAATGGTTAAACAGGAGTAGGAGGATGCAACATAATGGTTAAACAAGAGTAGGAGGGTGTAGTATAATGGTTAAACAGGAGTAGGAGGGTGTAATATAATGGTTAAACTGGAGTAGGAGGGTGTAACATAATGTTTAAACAGGAGGGAGAGTGTAATATAATTGTTAAACAGGAGTAGGAGGGTGTAACACAATAGTTAGGCAGGGGTATGGGGATGTAACATAATAATTAAACAGGAGTTAGAGGATGTAACATAATGATTTAACAAAATTTGCAGCGTATTTATTCAATACAAACAAGCCCTTGGTGAATATGTTAGATTCGTATGAAATTTGTCATTGCACCCTTCCTGAGCTCTGAATGGCTACAATGCAGAAAACTGGTAGAAACAAAAATAGTCATTTAATTCATCTGCTAACATTTGCAGTACTGGAGTATTGTTAGAGCTAAATGCTGTCTGCATTATATTTTCCCACCCACCCTCTCAACTGTTGTTGTATTCTTAGACTTGGTGGCTTTTGAGTTGCCTGTCCCCACTATAAATCTGATTTTGGACACTCCTGCCAGTCCCATCTCATCAGCTCATTCTACTGAGTACGGATCGATCAGTTGGGAAGGCCCACCCCCTTGGTTCCTTAACCTTGAATTATTATCTGTTTCCCCTCTTTCCACTTAACATAAACAATTGCACTTTATTCATCTGCTTTTACTGTGTGTGTTTCTTCCTACTTTATTACTTTATTTTGCTTTTGCTGCTTGTTCTTAAAAAAATTCAGTTGCATTTATTACTGTTAGTAGCCTGACTAAATGGTACCTGTTATTCTAAACCTCTTAGTTTTGGTTTAAGCACTTTGGCTTCAGACCAGTTATTTTACATTAAGAAGATTTGTGGTCTACAGTCTTGTGGGAGGATATGGTAGCTTCTGCCCTTCTGAGCTGGTAATTGCTGGTGAAGGCTTATTGTGGCTGTTGTTCAAAGTGTCTTTGTTCTGGTTTAAGCACTTGGGTTCCAAAACAATCATTTTACATTAGGAAGATTTTTGGTCTAAATTATTGTAGCAGGAGAAGATAGCCTACACCCTTCTAAGCCTGGAATTGCTGGTTGAAGGCTTATTGTGTCTGTTATTTTAAAATGTCTTAGTTCTGGTTTAAGCACTTGGGTTCCAGAACAGTTATTTTACATTAGGAAAGTTTGTGGTCTACTCTCTTGTGGGAGTATTCTATTGAATTGCTGCTTTATTTAAACTGTTTTTTTGCTATTGTGACTGCAATTTTTTGCCATTTGAATTTCTAGTACTTCTGCTTGTTGTAGTGTATGCTAGATTCAGACTTGTTGAATCTAGACTATTTGTTATCATTTGAGCACTACGACCAGGCATCTTACATTAAGAAGGCACGCCTGCACCCTTGTGGCAGAAGTGTGCAGCCAAGAATGCATCTGAGTTGGGGATTGCTGGAATAAGGCTCAGTCTTGGGGTTTCCCATTGGTTAATTTAGAGGTTAAAAACAAGCAATCAATTTCCTGTATTATCTGAAGAATCCACTGCCTGCTACTGAAAAATAAGTTATCATTTTTACTTGATCTGCACTTCTTGCTTGTATTTTACTGTGTGCTGTTATTTTTTAATTGTATTTTATTATATTTTTGCTGTTTCATGTACTTTTACCCTAGCATTGACTTGGTTCAGATTTGCTTGACCCAGTCTGTTTTTGCAGTTTCTGAGCACTAATCCATCTTTCCTCCACAAAGGAGGGCCTCCGCCTAAACCCTAGTGACAGTAGAGTGTAGCTAAGGACCTATCTGAGTGTTGATTGTTGGCCCAGGGCCCAGTCTAGTGTGCTACTATTGGCTAGACTGTCTGAAATCAATTTGATTTTTGTTACTACTTCTTGCCCGCATTAGAGTAGGTTTGCATGGTGTGTACCACCCACATAATTGAGCATTACCAAGCAGTGGAGGATACCATTGGTGATTATAGACGCAAACTCTAGGACAGATAATTTTCCCTTAGTCAACTTCTTGTGCTGCATTGGAGGGTTCTCCCTGTTGTGCTTTGCTGACCTGTAAGCCACTCAGCTGAGCCTCTGAGGTTCCTCCACAAGTCTCACCCATTAAGTCCCTCGCAGTTTAGAGCTTTTTATTGTCCCTTAGGCATACCTTGTTGTTCTAGTCCCCTCCCTGTTACTGACTGCAGTACTTTACCTAGCATCATGAATGGACAATTTTCCACCATTTCTCCAGCCAACCTGATCAATGGGTATCCTGAGGCAATGTATCAACTGCCTCACATACACTGACAACCCACTTCTCCTAATTCACACAAATTCAGTATGTGAGAGATGCATCTATATTAAGAATCTAGAATCTAGGCTCTCTCACTCAGAAATCAGTATATCAGATACTAAGCAGGTTGTCAGCTCACACACCTCATCTCCTGCACCATCCAAGCATACAACACCTAAACCTACATATGCAGAGGTTCTTACTAGAAGCCTACATAAAGATCAGAACTCTGCCAAACATCTGCACACTTCACTTAATACATTCCCAGCAAATCACAGCTCACATACAACGCATGAACCAGTGTCTCACCAAACATGCCCCTAAGGCAAAACACAAAATTAAATGTTTTAGTCATAGGTGACTCCATTGTTAGACATACAGATGTCCCACTCACCAGGTGGGATAAGGAAAAGTCATAGGCCCTTGGGCCGATAGCCTAGTACCTACCTATGAACCTATGCTCAGCTGTCTGTCAAGTGCCAGGATCCGCCACATTATACATGCATTCGTCTCTCAACAACAGGCACTGTTATGACTGTGTCATAGTCCATGTTGGTGAGAATGACTTGAGACATACATCACTGGACTATATGAAGACAGACATGACTGAGCTCTCTGATTATGTGTCCCAGGTGGGTATGTCCCTAGCCTTAAGCAACATTCTACCTTCACCTAGGATGATACCTCAATACAGGCAAAAAACAATTGGCTTAGTTTCTGGTGTCATTCTAAAGAGACTCAGTACCTGTCAGCCTGGGATGATATGATTGATAGACCACAATGCTTTGTCAGAAATGGTCTCCACATATCACCTCTGACCTTTCAGTTACTGGCTAAGACTCTTGTCTCCCAGTGATGCCTTTTTTAGGCAATGTCACAAAAACACAATTCTTGACTAAAAAATACCCTCAGAAAACAACTTTAAGGTTATGCTGCTAAATGCTAGGAGACTAAATCTGAAACTGCACTCACTGGAAGCAGTCCTCACCTTGGAAGATGCAGACATCTGTGCAGCCACAGAGACCGAGTTCGCCATGGAGAGCACCCCAGCCATATCAGGATATAATGCCTTCCACATGTTGAGACCACAAAATGAATGCTTAAAAACGAAAGGAGGAGAAATATCAGTATTCATCAATGATAAATACCCTTCCAGAAGGAGGAAAAGTATCAGTATTCATCAAAGATAAATACCCCCCCCAGGCTGGTTAAACACAATGATTCCCTAGAGTTACTCCATGTGCAAATAACTATAGGAAAGACCCTTCTCCAAGGTATTGCCAGCTATAACTCAACCTCCATGAATCGTGATATAAAATGAAGAATATATCCAAACAAACCAAAGTTCACCCAGCAGGAGAATATATTGAAAAAATCACAAACAAACCAGGCATCCACCAAATCTGCTGTCTTTGAAACTTTAATGAAAAACTTTAGTAAAACGCAGAGGATAAGTGTTTTCACACATAATGTGCTTCTTCAGATCCATAGAAATGAATAAAAAACATTATATAATAAAAACACGTAATGAACAACCAATTAACAAGCCTTCTTAATTACTAATGTATACTTTGTTTCTTAAGGATAGGTTTTAAAAGTACAGCTGCATTGATGCCAGGCAGCTTATCTGCCTACAGTCTAACTGTCCATTTAGTCTCAGCAATCTCCAGTCTATTATTATAGTCACCCCCTCCCCCTTTATTCATATGCACAAGTTGTAATACAATGAATTCAAAGCTGTGTCCAGGTTGTATAGAAACATGCTTAGCCAAAGCATTGAATACATTCTTATGTCTAATAGTTTCATAGTTTCATAGTTTCATAGTTTCATAGTTTGGTACTAGGCTATCTGCCCTGGGGCATTTATAAGCCTAGCCATAGTGATGTGGCTTTCGCCACCCCATGTAATGGTACAAAAGTGTACAGAATAGATTTAGAATACTGTGCCTCTGTCTAGTAGTGACACAGTGAAGACCCCCTTACATAATAGAATTAGTTTACTGTGCCTCTGTCTAGTAGTGACACAGAGATGACCCCTGGGGTAAACCTACGATCTCCCATATCACCCAAGTGTTGTAAAATCCGTTCTTTCAACATTCTAACTGTTTTCCCCACATGAAATGAGGTGCATGTTTGCACTATAATAGTATGCACCCTAGACACATTTTTAATAATATTACTAAAGGCCAATACCTTAGAATATCTCGATTACATACTGACGATGATGAACGTAGTAAAGCTATGTCCAATCTAAAAGATGATTTTTTGGCTAGGGGCTACGAGGAACAAGCACATGATGATGCCTTGAGTGAAGTTGTTGTTCTGAAACCTGATAAGGGCAAACCATTTTTTAACTGCCCTTATACTTCTATGAAACTGCCCTTATACTTCTATGAAATGGCCCTTATACTTCTATGAAAAGTAATACTACTAGTGTAAATGTCAGTAATGTTAGGTTGTCTTTAACTTACGGCAGTAATACGCAGCAGATATGTAATGTGGTGTATAGGTTCTGGTCACTGCTGCTTTGTGATGATAGAATTAAAGTGATTGTGGGAGATAAGCCTAGATATACTTTTAAAAATAACTTATCACTCAAGAGACAGCTATGCTTTAAGTCCATGACTGAACATTCAATAGTGCCAGATCATGATGGTACTTTTCCTTGTAGGTCATGTAAAGCTTGCTCCCATATTTCTACTATGACTGATTTTCAACGCCCCACTAATGATTATTTGTTTAAACTGAGGTTTTTTGCAGACTGCAGATCTAAAGGTCTGATTTATTTAGCTAGATGCAGACATTGCACCTCATTTCATGTGGGGAAAACAGAATGTTGAAAGAACGGATTTTACAACACTTGGGTGATATTAGACGTAATAATTTACTCAATGCTTTGGCTAAGCATTGTTCTATACAGCCTGGACACAGCTTTGAGTTCATTGTATTACAACGTGTGCATATGAATAAAAGGGGGGGTGACTATAATAATAGACTGGAGATTGTTGAAATTAAACGGACAGTTAGACTGCAGGCAGATAATATACCTGGCATCAATGTAGCTGTACCTTTAAAACCTATCCTTAAGAAACAAAGTATACACGGCATTAATGTAGCTGTACCTTTAAAACCTATCCTTAAGAAACAAAGTATACACCAGTAATTGAGAAGGCTTGTTAATTGGTTGCTCATTAAGTGTTTTTATTATATAATGGTTTTTATTCATTTTAAAGCTATGGATCTGAAGAAGCACATTATGTGTGAAATTGCTTATCCTCTGCTTTTTACTAAAGTTTTTCATTAAAGCTTTAAAGACAACAGCTTTGGTGGATGCCTGGTTTGTTCATGATTTTTTTTCAATGAATCATGATATCCACACTTCCTACTTGGATCTACTTGAGTCATTCAAAATACAACCAAACACCCTGATTATGGGTGCCTTTAACTACCCATCCATAGACTGGGTAAAGTATATGTGTACAAACACACTCACCCAAAGGATCTTGGACTTTGTTAACTGTAATGCCTTGGAGCAGATATTTGGCACCCCTGCAAGGGACCCAAACATTCTAGACTTGGTACTCAACAACATGGTAGAATGGTGCACCACCACAAGTGTGCTGCCCTTCCTGGTGAAGCCTGATCTATAAATCAATCTCTTTTGAAGTAAGGATAGCATCAAACCCCAACAGGAGAAATTAGGCTAAAAAAACTTCTCCAAAGCCGACTACAGCCTCTCACAAGAAGGCATTAATAGCTTCGCAGCTCCTGTCCCCACTGACTGCAAGGACACCTATACTGGCATATACACCAGTGCACTGTATAAACATCTGTACAGTTGTACTGACTCAGCTGTTCCTGATAAGACCAAAGCAAGATCCTCAAGAAAAAAACAAGCCTGCCTGATGGGTATCCACCATAAACAAGTTATATAATAAGAGGAAGAAATTGCTGTCTAAGAGCAAGAAGGAACAATCTCAGAATTGGTAGCACACCCTTCTCAACTTGGGCAAGCAAGTAAGACATCTTGTTAGGTCCTCTAAAGCTAAGTACACATCTAGAGTAGCATTCCTAGCTAAGGGTAACCATAACGTATTCTTTAACTACATCCAAAACTTAAAGGGAAAGCCCAGATTTGCTCTGAACTGGTAGTGAATGGTACCACATATACTGAACCTGTGGAAATAGCCAGCCTGCTAGTGGACAGGTTCAGTTAAAACTTCTCCCCCCTGTCCCTGCTACATATACCCCAAAGCATTCCTACCACATATTCGCCACCTAGTATCACTAAAGAGCAGATTTTACCTGCTCTCTCCTAGGCCAAAAGTACAGGCTCTATGAAACCTGATAACATCCCAGGTTGCATTCTCAATGGTTTAAAACAGGAGTTAGCAACACAATTGGGTACTCTTTTAAACCACAACCTAACTAATGGTTTTGTCCCTGCTGAATGGAAAACAGCTACTGTCATCCCCTTGCACAACGGGTGCATCCACTGACCCTGAGAACTATAGACCCATTAGCCTAACCAGCCTTGTCTGCAAGGCCATGGAGAGAATCATCATGGACCTTATCAGCAATGATATAGGAGACCTTCAAACACTTGACCTGACCCAGTTTGGTTTTGTTAAAGGGAGATCCTGCCTGTTGAACTTGGTGGATTTCTTTGAGACTGTTACAAAAGCCATGGACGAAAGCAAATCTGTGCATACTGCATACCTAGATTTGGCCAAAGCCTTTGGCACAATCTCCCACTCAGACATCATTGAAAAACTCACCCAGCTGGGGGTCAACCCATATACTGTCAGGTGGGTTGCAAACTGACTCACTGACAGAACACATACAGTCAAAATAGGGGACTCCACCTCCACCAGTAGACCCGATACCAGTGGTGTTCCACAGGGATTGGTGCAGGGCCCCTATTGTTTGGACTCTACTCCTCGGAAGTACAGGCAAAAACTAAAGATCTGTGGCTGACAATGTTTGCTGGTGACTACAAATTGGGAGCAGTCGTTGAGTCCCCAAATGATGTCAACATTCTACAAGAAGGACTTAACACAAACCGATGACTAGTGCCAAAGTCATGGTCTTAGACTGGTGATAAAGTCATGGTCCTAAACTCAATGCAAAAAAATGCATTATCATCCCCTTTGGCAAAGGCAGTGTCCTTTCTCATTACCATATTAATAACAACATCCTAAGCTCTAAATCAGTGGTGAGAGATTCGAGCACACAGGTTGACAGCAACCTTACTTTTGATCACCATGTCTCTACAGTGGTAAGGAAGGCCTTCTACATTGCTCACCTCCTAAGCAAGGGCATAGCTTCCAGAACAAAAGGTTATAACCCCCTGTACTCTTCCCTCATCAGGTCAATAACAGAGTACAATCAGAACAAAAGGTTATAACCCCCCTGTACTGTTCCCTCATCAGGTCAATAACAGAGTACAATCAGAACAAAAGGTTATAACCCCCTGTACTCTTCCCTCATCAGGTCAATAACAGAGTACAATGCTCCCTTTGGTACGTACTTAAACAGGCACCTGCAGCAACTGGAGAGAAAAAATAGGTTCCTGACAAAGAACATTCCGTGCTTCAGCACATCTCTTACACGGACAGACTGAAATCACGGTCACTACACTCTGTATCATATAACAAGTCAGTGTCTTCAGCACATTTCTTACACGGACAGACTGAAATCACTGTCACTACACTCTGTATCATATAACAAGTCAGTGTCTTCAGCACATTTCTAACATGGACAGACTGAAATCACTGTCACTACACTCTGTATCATATAACAAGTCAGTGTCTTCAGCACATCTCTTACACGGACAGACTGAAATCACTGTCACTATACTCTGTATCATATAACAAGTCAGTGTCTTCAGCACATTTCTTACACGGACAGACTGAAATCACTGTCACTACACTCTGTATCATATAACAAGTCAGTGTCTTCAGCACATTTCTTACACGGACAGACTGAAATCACTGTCACTACACTCTGTATCATATAACAAGTCAGTGTCTTCAGCACATTTCTTACACGGACAGACTGAAATCACTGTCACTATACTCTGTATCATATAACAAGTCAGTGTCTTCAGCACATTTCTTACACGGACAGACTGAAATCACTGTCACTACACTCTGTATCATATAACAAGTCAGTGTCTTCAGCACATTTCTTACATGGACAGACTGAAATCACTGTCACTATACTCTGTATCATATAACAAGTCAGTGTCTTCAGCACATTTCTTACACGGACAGACTGAAATCACTGTCACTATACTCTGTATCATATAACAAGTCAGTGTCTTCAGCACATTTCTTACACGGACAGACTGAAATCACTGTCACTACACTCTGTATCATATAACAAGTCAGTGTCTTCAGCACATTTCTTACATGGACAGACTGAAATCACTGTCACTATACTCTGTATCATATAACAAGTCAGTGTCTTCAGCACATTTCTTACATGGACAGACTGAAATCACTGTCACTACACTCTGTATCATATAACAAGTCAGTGTCTTCAGCACATTTCTTACATGGACAGACTGAAATCACTGTCACTATACTCTGTATCATATAACAAGTCAGTGTCTTCAGCACATTTCTTACACGGACAGACTGAAATCACTGTCACTATACTCTGTATCATATAACAAGTCAGTGTCTTCAGCACATTTCTTACACGGACAGACTGAAATCACTGTCACTATACTCTGTATCATATAACAAGTCAGTGTCTTCAGCACATCTCTTACACAGACAGACTGAAATCACTGTCACTACACTCTGTATCATATAACAAGTCAGTGTCTTCAGCACATTTCTTACACGGACAGACTGAAATCACTGTCACTACACTCTGTATCATATAACAAGTCAGTGTCTTCAGCACATTTCTTACACGGACAGACTGAAATCACTGTCACTATACTCTGTATCATATAACAAGTCAGTGTCTTCAGCACATCTCTTACACGGACAGACTGAAATCACTGTCACTATACTCTGTATCATATAACAAGTCAGTGTCTTCAGCACATCTCTTACACGGACAGACTGAAATCACTGTCACTATACTCTGTATCATATAACAAGTCAGTGTCTTCAGCACATTTCTTACACGGACAGACTGAAATCACTGTCACTATACTCTGTATCATATAACAAGTCAGTGTCTTCAGCACATCTCTTACACGGACAGACTGAAATCACGGTCACTACACTCTGCATCATATAACAATTCAGTGTCTTCAGCACATTTCTTACATGGACAGACTGAAATCACTGTCACTATACTCTGTATCATATAACAAGACAGTATCTTCAGCACATTTCTTACATGGACAGATTGAAATCACTGTCACTATACTCTGTATCATATAACAAGTCAGTGTCTTCAGCACATTTCTTACATGAACAGACTGAAATCACTGTCACTACACTCTGTATCATATAACAAGTCAGTGTCTTCAGCAAATTTCTTACACGGACAGACTGAAATCACTGTCACTATACTCTGTATCATATAACAAGTCAGTGTCTTCAGCACATTTCTTACATGGACAGACTGAAATCACTGTCACTATACTCTGTATCATATAACAATTCAGTGTCTTCAGCACATTTCTTACATGGACAGACTGAAATCACTGTCACTATACTCTGTATCATATAACAATTCAGTGTCTTCAGCACATCTCTTACACGGACAGACTGAAATCACTGTCACTATACTCTGTATCATATAACAAGTCAGTGTCTTCAGCACATTTCTTACACGGACAGACTGAAATCACTGTCACTACACTCTGTATCATATAACAAGTCAGTGTCTTCAGCACATTTCTAACATGGACAGACTGAAATCACTGTCACTACACTCTGTATCATATAACAAGTCAGTGTCTTCAGCACATCTCTTACACGGACAGACTGAAATCACTGTCACTACACTCTGTATCATATAACAAGTCAGTGTCTTCAGCACATTTCTTACACGGACAGACTGAAATCACTGTCACTATACTCTGTATCATATAACAAGTCAGTGTCTTCAGCACATTTCTTACACGGACAGACTGAAATCACTGTCACTATACTCTGTATCATATAACAAGTCAGTGTCTTCAGCACATCTCTTACACGGACAGACTGAAATCACTGTCACTACACTCTGTATCATATAACAAGTCAGTGTCTTCAGCACATTTCTTACATGGACAGACTGAAATCACTGTCACTATACTCTGTATCATATAACAAGTCAGTGTCTTCAGCACATTTCTTACACGGACAGACTGAAATCACTGTCACTACACTCTGTATCATATAACAAGTCAGTGTCTTCAGCACATTTCTTACACGGACAGACTGAAATCACTGTCACTATACTCTGTATCATATAACAAGTCAGTGTCTTCAGCACATTTCTTACACGGACAGACTGAAATCACTGTCACTACACTCTGTATCATATAACAAGTCAGTGTCTTCAGCACATCTCTTACATGGACAGACTGAAATCACTGTCACTACACTCTGTATCATATAACAAGTCAGTGTCTTCAGCACATTTCTTACATGAACAGACTGAAATCACTGTCACTACACTCTGTATCATATAACAAGTCAGTGTCTTCAGCACATTTCTTACACGGACAGACTGAAATCACTGTCACTACACTCTGTATCATATAACAAGTCAGTGTCTTCAGCACATTTCTTACACGGACAGACTGAAATCACTGTCACTACACTCTGTATCATATAACAAGTCAGTGTCTTCAGCACATTTCTTACATGGACAGACTGAAATCACTGTCACTATACTCTGTATCATATAACAAGTCAGTGTCTTCAGCACATTTCTTACACGGACAGACTGAAATCACTGTCACTACACTCTGTATCATATAACAAGTCAGTGTCTTCAGCACATTTCTTACACGGACAGACTGAAATCACTGTCACTACACTCTGTATCATATAACAAGTCAGTGTCTTCAGCACATTTCTTACACGGACAGACTGAAATCACTGTCACTACACTCTGTATCATATAACAAGTCAGTGTCTTCAGCACATCTCTTACATGGACAGACTGAAATCACTGTCACTACACTCTGTATCATATAACAAGTCAGTGTCTTCAGCACATTTCTTACACGGACAGACTGAAATCACTGTCACTATACTCTGTATCATATAACAAGTCAGTGTCTTCAGCACATCTCTTACACGGACAGACTGAAATCACTGTCACTACACTCTGTATCATATAACAAGTCAGTGTCTTCAGCACATTTCTTACACGGACAGACTGAAATCACTGTCACTACACTCTGTATCATATAACAAGTCAGTGTCTTCAGCACATTTCTTACACGGACAGACTGAAATCACTGTCACTACACTCTGTATCATATAACAAGTCAGTGTCTTCAGCACATCTCTTACACGGACAGACTGAAATCACTGTCACTACACTCTGTATCATATAACAAGTCAGTGTCTTCAGCACATTTCTTACACGGACAGACTGAAATCACTGTCACTACACTCTGTATCATATAACAAGTCAGTGTCTTCAGCACATTTCTTACACGGACAGACTGAAATCACTGTCACTACACTCTGTATCATATAACAAGTCAGTGTCTTCAGCACATCTCTTACACGGACAGACTGAAATCACTGTCACTACACTCTGTATCATATAACAAGTCAGTGTCTTCAGCACATTTCTTACATGGACAGACTGAAATCACTGTCACTACACTCTGTATCATATAACAAGTCAGTGTCTTCAGCACATTTCTTACACGGACAGACTGAAATCACTGTCACTACACTCTGTATCATATAACAAGTCAGTGTCTTCAGCACATTTCTTACATGGACAGACTGAAATCACTGTCACTACACTCTGTATCATATAACAAGTCAGTGTCTTCAGCACATTTCTTACACGGACAGACTGAAATCACTGTCACTATACTCTGTATCATATAACAAGTCAGTGTCTTCAGCACATTTCTTACATGGACAGACTGAAATCACTGTCACTATACTCTGTATCATATAACAATTCAGTGTCTTCAGCACATTTCTTACATGGACAGACTGAAATCACTGTCACTACACTCTGTATCATATAACAATTCAGTGTCTTCAGCACATCTCTTACATGGACAGACTGAAATCACTGTCACTATACTCTGTATCATATAACAATTCAGTGTCTTCAGCACATTTCTTACATGGACAGACTGAAATCACTGTCACTACACTCTGTATCATATAACAAGTCAGTGTCTTCAGCACATTTCTTACACGGACAGACTGAAATCACTGTCACTACACTCTGTATCATATAACAAGTCAGTGTCTTCAGCACATTTCTTACATGGACAGACTGAAATCACTGTCACTACACTCTGTATCATATAACAAGTCAGTGTCTTCAGCACATTTCTTACACGGACAGACTGAAATCACTGTCACTACACTCTGTATCATATAACAAGTCAGTGTCTTCAGCACATTTCTTACACGGACAGACTGAAATCACTGTCACTACACTCTGTATCATATAACAAGTCAGTGTCTTCAGCACATTTCTTACACGGACAGACTGAAATCACTGTCACTATACTCTGTATCATATAACAAGTCAGTGTCTTCAGCACATCTCTTACACGGACAGACTGAAATCACTGTCACTACACTCTGTATCATATAACAAGTCAGTGTCTTCAGCACATTTCTTACATGGACAGACTGAAATCACTGTCACTACACTCTGTATCATATAACAAGTCAGTGTCTTCAGCACATTTCTTACACGGACAGACTGAAATCACTGTCACTACACTCTGTATCATATAACAAGTCAGTGTCTTCAGCACATTTCTTACACGGACAGACTGAAATCACTGTCACTATACTCTGTATCATATAACAAGTCAGTGTCTTCAGCACATTTCTTACACGGACAGACTGAAATCACTGTCACTATACTCTGTATCATATAACAAGTCAGTGTGTTCAGCACATATCTTACATGGACAGGCTGAAATCACTGTCACTATACTCTGTATCATATAACAATTCAGTGTCTTCAGCACATTTCTTACATGAACAGACTGAAATCACTGTCACTATACTCTGTATCATATAACAAGTCAGTGTCTTCAGCACATTTCTTACACGGACAGACTGAAATCACTGTCACTACACTCTGTATCATATAACAAGTCAGTGTCTTCAGCACATTTCTTACACGGACAGACTGAAATCACTGTCACTATACTCTGTATCATATAACAAGTCAGTGTCTTCAGCACATTTCTTACATGGACAGACTGAAATCACTGTCACTATACTCTGTATCATATAACAAGTCAGTGTCTTCAGCACATTTCTTACACGGACAGACTGAAATCACTGTCACTATACTCTGTATCATATAACAAGTCAGTGTCTTCAGCACATTTCTTACACGGACAGACTGAAATCACTGTCACTACACTCTGTATCATATAACAAGTCAGTGTCTTCAGCACATTTCTTACACGGACAGACTGAAATCACTGTCACTACACTCTGTATCATATAACAAGTCAGTGTCTTCAGCACATTTCTTACATGGACAGACTGAAATCACTGTCACTATACTCTGTATCATATAACAAGTCAGTGTCTTCAGCACATTTCTTACACGGACAGACTGAAATCACTGTCACTACACTCTGTATCATATAACAAGTCAGTGTCTTCAGCACATTTCTTACATGGACAGACTGAAATCACTGTCACTACACTCTGTATCATATAACAATTCAGTGTCTTCAGCACATTTCTTACACGGACAGACTGAAATCACTGTCACTACACTCTGTATCATATAACAAGTCAGTGTCTTCAGCACATTTCTTACATGGACAGACTGAAATCACTGTCACTACACTCTGTATCATATAACAATTCAGTGTCTTCAGCACATTTCTTACACGGACAGACTGAAATCACTGTCACTACACTCTGTATCATATAACAAGTCAGTGTCTTCAGCACATTTCTTACACGGACAGACTGAAATCACTGTCACTATACTCTGTATCATATAACAAGTCAGTGTCTTCAGCACATTTCTTACATGGACAGACTGAAATCACTGTCACTATACTCTGTATCATATAACAAGACAGTATCTTCAGCACATTTCTTACACGGACAGACTGAAATCACTGTCACTACACTCTGTATCATATAACAAGTCAGTGTCTTCAGCACATCTCTTACACGGACAGACTGAAATCACTGTCACTATACTCTGTATCATATAACAAGTCAGTGTCTTCAGCACATTTCTTACATGGACAGACTGAAATCACTGTCACTATACTCTGTATCATATAACAATTCAGTGTCTTCAGCACATTTCTTACACGGACAGACTGAAATCACTGTCACTACACTCTGTATCATATAACAATTCAGTGTCTTCAGCACATTTCTTACATGGACAGACTGAAATCACTGTCACTACACTCTGTATCATATAACAAGTCAGTGTCTTCAGCACATTTCTTACATGGACAGACTGAAATCACTGTCACTACACTCTGTATCATATAACAAGTCAGTGTCTTCAGCACATTTCTTACACGGACAGACTGAAATCACTGTCACTACACTCTGTATCATATAACAAGTCAGTGTCTTCAGCACATTTCTTACATGGACAGACTGAAATCACTGTCACTACACTCTGTATCATATAACAAGTCAGTGTCTTCAGCACATTTCTTACATGGACAGACTGAAATCACTGTCACTACACTCTGTATCATATAACAAGTCAGTGTCTTCAGCACATTTCTTACATGGACAGACTGAAATCACTGTCACTATACTCTGTATCATATAACAAGTCAGTGTCTTCAGCACATTTCTTACATGGACAGACTGAAATCACTGTCACTACACTCTGTATCATATAACAAGTCAGTGTCTTCAGCACATTTCTTACATGGACAGACTGAAATCACTGTCACTATACTCTGTATCATATAACAATTCAGTGTCTTCAGCACATTTCTTACATGGACAGACTGAAATCACTGTCACTACACTCTGTATCATATAACAAGTCAGTGTCTTCAGCACATTTCTTACATGGACAGACTGAAATCACTGTCACTATACTCTGTATCATATAACAAGTCAGTGTCTTCAGCACATTTCTTACACAGACAGACTGAAATCACTGTCACTACACTCTGTATCATATAACAAGTCAGTGTCTTCAGCACATTTCTTACACGGACAGACTGAAATCACTGTCACTACACTCTGTATCATATAACAATTCAGTGTCTTCAGCACATTTCTTACATGGACAGACTGAAATCACTGTCACTACACTCTGTATCATATAACAAGTCAGTGTCTTCAGCACATTTCTTACACGGACAGATTGAAATCACTGTCACTACACTCTGTATCATATAACAAGTCAGTGTCTTCAGCACATCTCTTACACGGACAGACTGAAATCACTGTCACTACACTCTGTATCATGTAACAATTCAGTGTCTTCAGCACATCTCTTACACGGACAGACTGAAATCACTGTCACTACACTCTGTATCATATAACAAGTCAGTGTCTTCAGCACATCTCTTACACGGACAGACTGAAATCACTGTCACTACACTCTGTATCATATAACAAGTCAGTGTCTTCAGCACATTTCTTACATGGTTCATAGGTTCATAGGTTCATAGGTTCATACTAGGCTATCTCTGCCTGGCGGGCATTTTTACCTAGCCCCATAGTTTTTTGCTTACGCCACCCTTTAGTGTGGGGAAAACTATACATATTATTGCTGTGCCCTCTGAGGCAGCAGTGACAGTGTAATCTGGACAGACTGAAATCACTGTCACTATACTCTGTATCATATAACAAGTCAGTGTCTTCAGCACATTTCTTACATGGACAGACTGAAATCACTGTCACTATACTCTGTATCATATAACAAGTCAGTGTCTTCAGCACATCTCTTACACGGACAGACTGAAATCACTGTCACTACACTCTGTATCATATAACAAGTCAGTGTCTTCAGCACATCTCTTACACGGACAGACTGAAATCACTGTCACTACACTCTGTATCATGTAACAATTCAGTGTCTTCAGCACATTTCTTACACGGACAGACTGAAATCACTGTCACTACACTCTGTATCATGTAACAAGTCAGTGTCTTCAGCACATTTCTTACACGGACAGACTGAAATCACTGTCACTACACTCTGTATCATATAACAATTCAGTGTCTTCAGCACATCTCTTACACGGACAGACTGAAATCACTGTCACTATACTCTGTATCATATAACAAGTCAGTGTCTTCAGCACATCTCTTACACGGACAGACTGAAATCACTGTCACTACACTCTGTATCATATAACAAGTCAGTGTCTTCAGCACATTTCTTACATGGACAGACTGAAATCACTGTCACTATACTCTGTATCATATAACAAGTCAGTGTCTTCAGCACATTTCTTACATGGACAGACTGAAATCACTGTCACTACACTCTGTATCATATAACAAGTCAGTGTCTTCAGCACATTTCTTACACGGACAGACTGAAATCACTGTCACTACACTCTGTATCATATAACAAGTCAGTGTCTTCAGCACATTTCTTACACGGACAGACTGAAATCACTGTCACTATACTCTGTATCATATAACAAGTCAGTGTCTTCAGCACATTTCTTACATGGACAGACTGAAATCACTGTCACTACACTCTGTATCATATAACAAGTCAGTGTCTTCAGCACATTTCTTACATGGACAGACTGAAATCACTGTCACTACACTCTGTATCATATAACAAGTCAGTGTCTTCAGCACATTTCTTACATGGACAGACTGAAATCACTGTCACTACACTCTGTATCATATAACAAGTCAGTGTCTTCAGCACATCTCTTACATGGACAGACTGAAATCACTGTCACTATACTCTGTATCATATAACAAGTCAGTGTCTTCAGCACATTTCTTACATGGACAGACTGAAATCACTGTCACTACACTCTGTATCATATAGCTACTCAGAGGCAGCCTGTGCCTTGCATACAGAGCAAACTCTGATCCTGCCTTAATGGAAATGCCATACTCTGGGGATCTTGACCTAGCATGTGACATCAACAAGACTTGCTGGAGAGACAGATATGTCTCCCAGAGGTTGCTTGTCCTCTGAATAAACTTCCAATACAGGTTAAACAGAGCCCCTCATTAACCCTTTCTAAACGTAACTGGACGACTGGATGAGAAAACGCAAATTCACCCCAGAGGTTTCACTTGTGTCCCTCCTGGATAGGGGCAGTTGGTGCTGATTTAGATCTGCTTACAACATAGACCATATCTCTAGACCCTTAAAGGAACAAGGCTTGAACTTGGCTAGGCTTGTAAGGGCCCTAGAGCCATTAGCCTAGTAACCTCCTATGAACCTATGAACTAACTTTAGGGCAAGAGCAACTATAATCATGTCTTTTGGCATATATGATATATGATTTTGTGTGTGTGTGTGTGTGTGTGTGTGTGTGTGTGTGTGTGTGTGTGTGCGTGTGCGCATGCACATTCGTCTTGTGCTAATATGCCTTCTTTCCTGGATCAGTATTTGCATAAGTCCCACTACTTGCTGGCACAGGATCTGTCTCATGATGCCAAGCAGGTATCACATGAATGAATAAATGACTACTTTGTTATAACGAATAAAGAAAAATATGCTTATAAAGTTAAAATGCATGTGTGGGGTGCCTCATGTCTTCCTTTGTTGTCTGTTTGACAGTGCAGGAATTGGTCGAACTGGAACAATAATTGTGATCGACATGCTAGTGGACACAATAGATCTTAAAGGTAAGGTCATTTACTTTTAAAACTCTGCTACATTTCTGCTACTATGTTTTATAGGCTATTGTTTTAAATGTCTATATCTCATTTATGCTTGAACTTTTTTTTTTATAAAGCACAGGGCCAAGCCTTGTAAATGGAAGTTGAGAGTTTATATAATAACATTATGACCCCAGTATTACATGTTTAGACATTCTGTTAATAAATAAATACCATATGCTTTCTCAGCTTGTAAGTGTAAAATCCAGTAAAGCTCCCTGAGTTCATTAGCCAGACATATTATGGAAATAGGAGAAACACATACTTTTAAATTCAAAGTAGTAGAAATGATGAGAGAAGATGGGAGATTAGAGGACTTGACCCATAAAACTGAAAGAAGAGAGCTATACTGGATTTTACACTTACATGCTGACAAAGCATATGGTTTGAAAGGCAAGGTCTCTTTAAGACCAGTTTTAAAGCAGAGGGCTTTACGCAGATAATGTTCATGTAGTTTTAATTGTGAATGCAACGTGATTCCTTAGAATATTTTTTATTGGATATTTTGTATTAATTCTACTGAATTTATTAAGTCTGTGTTTTTGGTTTTACATGGTCTGAGGAAGCAGAATTTATCTCTGAAAGCTCTTACCATGTATATTTCTTTAGTATTTTAATTATTTAATTAAAGTTTTTTGTCTTTTATGTTTTTGATATATATCCATAATATATATTCATTCACACACACACACACACACACACACACACACACACACACACACACACACACACACACACACACTTCACGATATCGCTAACCCGCTACATCTGCATATACTACGTTGGACTTAAACTATCAAAAATATAGGCCAGTGAATTGTTATGGCTAGGCTTGTATAGGCCCTAGGGCCAGTAGCCTAGTACCAACCTATGAACCTATGACATTGACACAATAGTATTAAAACACTAAGCTCAAACCTTGGTGTATGAAAACTAAAATAAAATAATAGCTCTTTCTAATCATATATACCAACATTGAGATTGCAAAGCAGTGGTGATAGGACAAAATCCCACTCCCACTATATAGAGATCCCACACAATAAATCCCCACATCCTGTGATGAACCATGAACTAGCAGTACTTCAAATCAACTCGCCTAACTAAATGTTGGGTATGGTGAATGCACAACCAAACACACAGCACTGATATATATATATATATATATATATATATATATATATATATATATATATATATATATATATATATATATATATATATATATATATATATATATATATATATATATATATATATATATATATATATAAATATATATATATATATATATATATATATATATATATACATATATATATATATATATATATGTGTGTGTGTATACTTCAAAACATTGAATTGTCATAACATTGAAAACACAAAACAACAAAAGCTCAGTACACTGAAACATTGTATCATAAGACTGAAAACTACAACCACATGTAAATAACAACCCCCCCCCCCACCTATAACAACACCAAACTAACAAACACCTTTTTTACTACATTTCTTCATAGGTTCATAGGTTCATAGGTAAGTACAAGGCTATCTGCCCAAGGGCATTTATAAGCCTAGCCAGAATGTGTTGGCTTTCGCCAGCCCCTTAGATTAGTTCCCTGTGCCTCTGTCCAGCAAGGCCATTAGTTCCCTGTGCCACTGTCCAGCAGAGCCAGTGCAGTGATCCCCGGGGTAAATTTTCTGTTTCCTATCCACCCGTCAAGGTTTCTCTTGAAGAGTGTTAGTGAGGGGCTCTGCCTGATGTATATTGGATCCTGTTCCAAAGCATGGGGGGTCTCTGGGATAGGAATCTATCCCTCCAGTATGTCCTATTTATCATTGTGGTGAGGTTTATATCTATAGAGCGTGTGGCTCTCTGGGGTTTGATTTTTTTTTAGGTGGAGCATGTCCATCAATTCTGGGTTGGACAGGCCTTGTATGTCAGGCAGAGATCACCTCTGAGTAAGCGGTATGCAACCGAGTACAGCTGGAGTTTCTTGAGTCGGGCTGCATAGGGCATCTGTTTGAGGCCAGTAATCCTCTTGGTGAGGTACTTTTGTGGCCTTTCCAGGTGTTGCAGGTGTCTTGTAAGGTACATCCCAAATGGGGCATTGTATTCTATGATGGGTCTAATGAGTGATGAGTAGAGCAGCACAATAACCTCTTTTGTTCTAGATGCGAACCCTTTTGTGATTAGGTGGGTCACATAGAAGGATTTTCTAACCACCTTGGCAATATGATTATCAAAGGAGAGATTACTATCTACTTGGTTCCCCAGATCCCTTATTACATTTTCTGTATTTAGGGGACTGCCACCTATGTGGTAGTTTGCAGGTACTTTGTTTTTTCCAAAGGGGATGACTATGCACTTTTTGGCATTTAGCTTGAGGCCATGATTTTGACATCAGGTATCCTTCTCAGTGAGACATATCTGGAGGGTGTCTGTATCAGCTGGAGAATCAATTATGGTCCCTAGTTTGCAGTCGTCTGTGAACCTGGTCAGCCATAGTCCTCCTATGCTTGCCTGTACCTCTGAGAAGTATATACCAAACAGGAGGGGTCCTAGGATTGAGCCCTCGGGGACGCTACTTGTAACCGGTTTAGAGTCGGATGTAGAGCCTGCAACTCTCACCATGTGGGTTCTATCCATAAGCCAGTTGGCAACCCATCTCATGACGTAGGGGTTTATGTTCAAGCTGGTGAGCTTGTCTATAATACTAGAATGGGGAATGGTGTCAAAAGCCTTTGCAAGGTCTAGGTAGGCTGTGTGGACCTCCTTTCCCTCGTCTAATGCCTTGGTAATCATCTCAAAGAAGTCCACCAGGTTTAGGAGGCATGATCTGCCCTTAACAAAACAAAATGAGTTCCATGATGATGCGTTCCATAGCCTTGCAGACCAGGCTAGTCAGGCTTATAGGGCGATAGTTCCCGGGGTCCATTGTGGCTCCACCTTTGTGGAGCGGGATAACTGTTGCTGTGCGCCACTCTGTGGGTACGTAGCCTGTAAAGAGGCTGAGTTTGAAGAGTGTGTTTAGGTGAGGGGTTAGCTCATTTTGGAGCTCTTGTAAGACACAGCCTGGGACCCTGTCCAGTCCCATTGAAGCTGTGTTTTTGGCTTTGGATAGGGCTGTTTTAACCTGTGTGTCAGTGATTGACATGGCCCTACATTCTTCTGGTATGGTTATGGGCCCTTTAGGGGGTGTGAGGGGGGTGAGGTTTGCAGTAAACCTGTCTGCCAGAATGTTTGCAATATCAGTCGGTTCAGTGTATTTTGTGCCATTCTGCACTAACTAAGAGCAGATCTGAGAGTTTCCACTTAGGTTCTTGACATACTAAAGAATGCTTTGTGGTTATCTTTGGAGTCATTGGCAATTTTTCTTTCAAAACTAGCCTTGGATGATTTAATGAGGGATCATAGTTTCTTGCAGATACTGATCAGGGATGTCTTTCCTTCTTGGGATTTTACTCTTTTCTGTACTAGTTTCCTCCTTCTGTTGTATAGTTTGTGTATGACAGGGGTCCACCAGACTGGTTTCCTTTTCTTGGAGGAGTGAGTCTTGGTTTTACTTGGGATAGCACAATCCTTGCATTCCTGCAGATGCTCATAGAGTGCCTTTGTAAATGTTTCAGCAGCTTGGACAGCATTGTCCTTTAGCATGGGGGCTGTGAACCTTTCCACCTCGGTCTTAAGTAACATGAAGTTTGCTTTTGAAAAGTTTTTCATGGTGGTTTCCTGGATTAGGGATGGGGCCGGAATGTGGATATCCAGAGTGATTAGTCTATGGTCTGATCTAACCAGCGAGGGGTTGACCACTGGTGTGGAACACCGGTCGCCCATGTTGGTGATGACCAGGTCCAATATGTTGTTCCCTCTGGTGGGGGTGTTGACCAGTTGATCCAGGGCGTTCGAGTTTATAAATTCTAGGAAGTGTTGGGCAAGGGAGTTAGTACTTGAGTAGTTCTCCCAGTTTATGTTTGGGTAATTAAAATCACCCAGTATTAAGGTGTTTGGTAGGACCTTCATATTTCCCAGTGTCTACAGAAATGTGGAATGGGGTCCTGGGCCATGGTGGGTGATCTGTAGCAAGCTACAATTTGGATTGCAGTTTTGCCCATTGTTAGTTGCATATGGATGATCTCTGATGCATTGTGCTGCGCCACTAACCTGGAGGTGTGGGTATCCTTGATGAATATGGATACACCCCCACCTTTTGTGTTTCGGTCTTGGTTCTGTGGCCGAAAGGTATGATATGAGTTATAGCCTAGTAGTGCTGGGGTGCTCTCTGGCGCCTTATACCAGGTTTCTGTTACTGCACAGATGTCAATGTTCTCCATACTGAGGAGTGCCTCGAGTGTGTGCATTTTGAGGTTTAGACGTTTGGCGTTGAGTAGCATTACCCTCAGTTTTTGGTTACTTGTGCTATTTATGGTGGTGGGTTTGTCTTTTGAGCCTTGCTTAAAAAAGGCACTGTGGGGGGCGGCAAGAGTCTTGGCCAGTATTCGAAAGTCTAAGGGTGACAGGTGCAAGCCATCTCTTGTGAAACAACGAGGCTTGTTGAGCATGTCATCCCAGGCAGACAGATATTGGATCCCCCTTTGAATGACACCAGAAACTTAGACAATTGTTGAAATTGATCATTTTTTCTTTATACTGTGGCATCATTCTTGGTGAGGGCAGGATGCTACTCAGGGTCAGGGTCATACCGGCTTGGGCTACATGATCAGAGAGCTCTTCCATGTCTCTTTTCATGTAGTCCAGGGAGGTACATCTCAGGTCATTCACACCAACATGGACAATGACAGAGTTGTATTTGTACTTGTTCTGGAGTGACCTGAATGATTATGTTATGTGGCAGATCCTGGCACCCGACAGGCAGCTAACTGTAACCTCCTTCTCCAGCCTAGTTAGTGGGACATCAGTGTGTCTGACCATAGAGTCACCTATTACTACTGTGTTGGGTATGTTATTTTGCCTTAAGGGCTGTGATTGTGTGGCACACTGATTATGTGAAGTATGTGTCTCATGGTTGGTGATGGGGTGTGGGGGTTGCTGGGATGTCTGCTTTGGAGGTCTCTGTTGCTTTTGCAGATTTTTATTTACAGCCTCCGAGTATGTTTTCATGTATTCATGTGTGTTATTTGCTGGTGTTGGTTTATTAGGTCTATGTGAGACTGGTGGTGTGTTGCAAGTATTACCCTTCTCCTCTTGACTGTCAGTTCCAGTCTTGGGTTGAGAGAACTTTGCCTCCAGTTTGGCTGTATAATTGCATCTCTCGCATATATTAGTATTTGGTGGTAGGAGGAGAGGGTTGTCTGTGTACATGAGGCAGTTGTAACATTGCCTCAAAATGCCCAGATTCACCAGTTGGACTGGAGAGTACACCGGAAACTGCCCTTTAGACATGCCTGAATAGGTAGAGTAAGATGTTGTTCTGAGTAGGAAAAAAGTGTTTATTTTGCCAATCTGTACATGTTTTTTAGGCCATACAGGTAAGTGTGCCCCCCCTGCACCCCCATGTAGGGGGCTTTGCCCCCCACACCCTCCCGTAAATTAAATATACCATCTCCAAGATCACACTACAGTAGCAAAAAGTTAATTTCCTAAACTCACTGTATTGCGATCACCATACAGAATGTAAATATAATGTCTAAAACACTTACTTGTATGACCTAAAAACATGTACAGATTGGCAAAATAAACACTTTTTCCCTACTCATGTCTCCCAGCACTTCTCAGAACACTAACTTAACTTTCATGAAAGCAACATATCCATATGTTTACATTCTGTAGGGTGATCACCCTACTCATGTCTCCCAGCACTTCTCAGAACACTAACTTAACTTTCATGAAAGCAACACATCCATATGTTTACATTCTGTAGGGTGATCACCCTACTCATGTCTGCCAGCACTTTTCAGAACACTAACTTAACTTTCATGAAAGCAACACATCCATATGTTTACATTCTGTAGGGTGATCACCCTACTCATGTCTGCCAGCACTTCTCAGAACACTAACTTAACTTTCACGAAAGCAACACATCCATATGTTTACATTCTGTAGGGTGATCACCCTACTCATGTCTGCCAGCACTTCTCAGAACACTAACTTAACTTTCACGAAAGCAACACATCCATATGTTTACATTCTGTAGGGTGATCACCCTACTCATGTCTGCCAGCACTTCTCAGAACACTAACTTAACTTTCATGAAAGCAACACATCCATATGTTTACATTCTGTAGGGTGATCACCCTACTCATGTCTGCCAGCACTTCTCAGAACACTAACTTAACTTTCATGAAAGCAACACATCCATATGTTTACATTCTGTAGGGTGATCACCCTACTCATGTCTGCCAGCACTTCTCAGAACACTAACTTAACTTTCACGAAAGCAACACATCTATATGTTTACATTCTGTAGGGTGATCACCCTACTCATGTCTGCCAGCACTTCTCAGAACACTAACTTAACTTTCACGAAAGCAACACATCCATATGTTTACATTCTGTAGGGTGATCACCCTACTCATGTCTGCCAGAACTTCTCAGAACACTAACTTAACTTTCATGAAAGCAACACATCCATATGTTTACATTCTGTAGGGTGATCACCCTACTCATGTCTGCCAGCACTTCTCAGAACACTAACTTAACTTTAACGAAAGCAACACATCCATATGTTTACATTCTGTAGGGTGATCACCCTACTCATGTCTGCCAGCACTTCTCAGAACACTAACTTAACTTTCATGAAAGCAACACATCCATATGTTTACATTCTGTAGGGTGATCACCCTACTCATGTCTGCCAGCACTTCTCAGAACACTAACTTAACTTTCATGAAAGCAACACATCCATATGTTTACATTCTGTAGGGTGATCACCCTACTCATGTCTGCCAGCACTTCTCAGAACACTAACTTAACTTTCACGAAAGCAACACATCCATATGTTTACATTCTGTAGGGTGATCACCCTACTCATGTCTGCCAGCACTTCTCAGAACACTAACTTAACTTTCACGAAAGCAACACATCCATATGTTTAAATTCTGTAGGGTGATCACCCTACTCATGTCTGCCAGCACTTCTCAGAACACTAACTTAACTTTCATGAAAGCAACACATCCATATGTTTACATTCTGTAGGGTGATCACCCTACTCATGTCTGCCAGCACTTCTCAGAACACTAACTTAACTTTCATGAAAGCAACACATCCATATGTTTACATTCTGTAGGGTGATCACCCTACTCATGTCTGCCAGCACTTCTCAGAACACTAACTTAACTTTCATGAAAGCAACACATCCATATGTTTACATTCTGTAGGGTGATCACCCTACTCATGTCTCCCAGCACTTCTCAGAACACTAACTTAACTTTCATGGAAGCAACACATCCATATGTTTGCATTCTGTAGGGTGATCACCCTACTCATGTCTGCCAGCACTTCTCAGAACACTAACTTAACTTTCATGGAAGCAACACATCCATATGTTTACATTCTGTAGGGTGATCACCCTACTCATGTCTGCCAGCACTTCTCAGAACACTAACTTAACTTTCACGAAAGCAACACATCCATATGTTTACATTCTGTAGGGTGATCACCCTACTCATGTCTGCCAGCACTTCTCAGAACACTAACTTAACTTTCATGAAAGCAACACATCCATATGTTTACATTCTGTAGGGTGATCACCCTACTCATGTCTGCCAGCACTTCTCAGAACACTAACTTAACTTTCATGAAAGCAACACATCCATATGTTTACATTCTGTAGGGTGATCACCCTACTCATGTCTGCCAGCACTTCTCAGAACACTAACTTAACTTTCAAAAGCAACACATCCATATGTTTACATTCTGTAGGGTGATCACCCTACTCATGTCTGCCAGCACTTCTCAGAACACTAACTTAACTTTCACGAAAGCAACACATCCATATGTTTACATTCTGTAGGGTGATTACCCTACTCATGTCTGCCAGCACTTCTCAGAACACTAACTTAACTTTCACAAAAGCAACACATCCATATGTTTACATTCTGTAGGGTGATCACCCTACTCATGTCTGCCAGCACTTCTCAGAACACTAACTTAACTTTCACAAAGCAACACATCCATATGTTTACATTCTGTAGGGTGATCACCCTACTCATGTCTGCCAGCACTTCTCAGAACACTAACTTAACTTTCATGAAAGCAACACATCCATATGTTTACATTCTG